>NC_056723.1:15435638-15741888 GCF_018831695.1 Puntigrus tetrazona
GGGGCCTTGACGATTTGCGTTGTTTGCCGACAGACAAACGCTCAAGCGTGCAGTTGTCTAGTTAAAAACGCGTCTGAAGGTTCGCAAATTGATTTTCCTTTGTGTCGCTCTTTGCTGTAGACACCAACAGAATGCACTGAAACTCACCTAAATCTCTCCGTTGCAAAGATGGCTGTATCTTTTTATGTATAAGGGCTATTTATGCATATTAGACATTCATTTGTTATTAGTAATGATTATCAATGGTATTAATAGGAATACAATTTTAATAGGTGGTGACTTTTTTTGTGTGTGTGTGTCGATGCATTTTTTAATTCATATTGGCCATTAAAGTATTATTAGTAATCATTATTAATAATATATTAAAATATGTAAGTTAGCTTTTTTTTGAACATTTAAAAAAACAAAAATAATAATAATAATAATAGTTTCACGCATGTCTTAATTTGACCTTTTTTTATTTTATGCTTTTACTAATACATATTAGTCATTACGTTAATAGTAATTATTATTAATTGTAAAGTTCTTTTTAAAAGGTTTGCATGCGAAAAATAAAACAAAATTGCACACGCATGTCTTAACTGTTATTTTTCAAATATAGTGCATGTTATGTTTTAGTATGAACATAATTATATAAATAAAACATGTAAAATAATATTTAGACAAAATGAAGAAGGGATCCTGCAGTGAATGTTGTAAATATTTTAATACTGTCAAACAGATTATAACCCATATTAATATTCTCTGTTCGTATATAAAATATAGCATTATTAAATTAAAACAATGTAAAAAAAAAACTATATATTGCAGTAACATTATCATTAAACAATACATTGTTCATGGAACAATACATATTAATATTGTATTTAATCAAAATCCATCATCCTTAGCAATTGGTACTGTACATATTACAAATTAAAAATATATAATTAAAGCTATTTGAAATGCCCAGCCTTCCTGCTTCTGAGGAAAAGCAATGTAATGTGAAGCATTTGAGCAGCTGCCGTGCACCGGTCCAACAAGAATCTCCTGCTGTCAATCAAATGATGTCATTCCCAAAAGGCATTTTCTTTCAAAACCTAAGAAAACAATTTTTTGCATCCCAAAAATGCCAGCTTTTCGTCACTCCCTGCAATAATTGCTTTCTGTTAATAGCGATGGTCACAGCAAAGATCAGCTCTTGAAGTGACGAGTCTGTAGAAGTCCTCACGGCAGGCAGTTTTCTGCACCAAGCTTATGTTTTTTTTTTTCCCCTCTCACTTCTTACTAAGCTGCTTGATCCAGATATGTCAGCGGTGAAAAGAAGCTCAAATGTATTTCGGTCAGGATTTGGGGAAATTTCAGCACTTCTGCAAATCTTTGATTATGTGCTTGCCTCCTCTGAAGCGGCTGTCGCATTTAAAGCTTAAGACCTCCTCGAGTTTCATTTACTGCTTTTTTTAAAGCTTAAATTAGAAATGTGTCACACGCGACATGAAAAGTTAACACGTCCGTCACCGAAGCTAATACCGCACCTTTGATATGGAAATAAAATGCATTTGTCATCTAAAAATAGACTACTGAATATCAACGTAAGACTCGTTCAAATGAGGAACATTATTGATGCGGTTTGCTAAGGTTTTGATTGGCTCCATGGAATATGAACACCTTTTTTTTTAATATTCATTCTTGTATTATCATTCTCAGACTCTGAAAATAGTTCTTTGTGTAAATGAAGCCAGGAAAGAAGACGTATTGATTTTATTAAGACCGTATTAAGACAATATGGATGACAAACGGCTCTCGGCGGCCCGTGATAAACGTTAAAGGACAGCTCTAGAGAAGATGATGTAATGTTTCTGGATGTATTCAGTCCAGCACTCGCAGGGATAAAACCACGGTTCGTTTTCGTAGGGGTTTCGCTGTTAGCTTAGCGTCACGCTAATTTCAGATTCTACCGGAACCGCCTGTGAACATCAATCAAGTTTTTAGATCAAGCTCACGAACAAAAACAACAGCTATGAAAAGAATGATTCAGAGCTACCGAGAGGTGCGACAGCGTTTAGTGGTTGAGTGGTTTAGCTTAAGATGGCGTTACGATCTGAATGGTAATGATTGTAAGTGATAGAATGAACAGGATGTTCATGACCACTTCCTGTCTTAAACAGTCACTGTTTCCTTGGTATAAATGCTATCTTGACCAACTTTGAGAGCAATGCATCGCTCAAAGCAATGCAGACTGATGTAACAGAGAGGAAGTGGCTTTTTCATTATTCGATAACGTTATTTAATGAAGATTTAGCAAATGAATGTAAGTAGTGTTCTTTTTATGTGCGGTTAAGCTCTTAAAATCAAAGGTTTGTTTTGCAGTGATGCCACAGAAAGAGCCAGTACTTAAAAGTACTGAAAAGAACGCATTTCTTTCTTAAAGAACATTTTAAAAAATCCAAAGAAACGTTTTCCACAATAAATAACCTTTTGTGCGTTTGAAAAAAGCAGGTATGAAATGCAAATGCTGCTGTTAAGAAGTAAAGAAAAAAATAAAACGCATATAGCGTACATAAAGTCATCCCATAGAAGATCTATACAGGTGGAGCTGGGGAAGAAGCAGGGTTTCTAAAGCGTGCTGCAGCTGTTATAGCAAGCAGGATCCAAGTATTTGAATGTTGAGCAGACAAGATCATTGGCTGCTAATGCAAAAAAACAAATACAAAAAAAAACGGTGGTGTAATTCATTTTAGATTGAATTAGAACCTATCAGATCTAGACAGGTGGAGCTGGGGATGGAGGAGGGTTTTTAAAGTGTGCTGCAGCTGCTATAGCCAGCAACATCCAAGTATTTGAACGTTGAGCAGTAATCTCATTGGCTGCTGATGCGAAAAATAACCAATCAAGAAATTGACTGAATTATGAGATTAATGTCATGGTTTTCTCCCAAATTCAGACCCAGGAGACTCTAATCAATTAAACACCTTTTAGCGACTTAGTCTTAGTCTGTACATGGTAAAAAAATAAATCTGAAATTTAAAATCAAAAAGGGTTCGTTTCCATCATTTCGTCCATTTTTCAGTACAATTTAGCAGTTCAGACTGAGTGATGTGACGCATTAAAGCCAAAAAAAATGGTTAATATGTTTAGCGCGCAAATTTAGTCAGCGATTTATATGAACGATAACGTGAAAGACGTTTGCGTTCAGCTTGAAATGGTCGAAGTGGCAGAAATCGCAAGTGCAGTAATAATTTGTCTTTGAACTTTGCACCGAACCTCTTCGTCTGCTTCATTTCCTGCAGGGTTTAGCTCAAAGTACCACACCTGAAGCAGCTCTTTGGGTTCGCCCCGTTTGACTGTGAGCAAGTTGAGCCAGCGCGCTGCTTCCTGTTAATGTCAGGCGATCCCAGGATCTGAAATGTTATGTGAGCTGTTGTTGAATTTGATCGTCCATCCTGCTCCACAGGCATCTCGTTCACGCCGTTCTTCTTATTGGAATGGCACACACACATTTACACACACCGCCTGAAGCTTTCACACCTCACCCACAGGGACAAGCTTCAGAACGAATGTGTGTGTCCTGCAGATGTGAAATCACTCTTAATCTCGCTAGCCTGTCGCCATCTGCCTTTGTTTTTCTACGCATGGTAGGACATCAAGTCCACTGGGTCACCTATATGCGCTCCTGTATGCCACTTTCTCCAGGTATTATATGGGTCGATGATATCATTCTCATTTTTTGTCCTATATATTCATTTATTTAAAAAATATGCAGATGTCGGTTTTTAAAATATTTTAAAGTTTTTACGGTGATCTCCACATATCATAATGAAGAATTGTTAGAAAAAACCCTTAGTTTTGTATTTTATTACAACCTTTCACAAAATAAAAAAATGGTATGAGCAACTTGTGTATCAAGGTCAATAAGTCGAATAAATCAAATCAACATTTAATAATCTAACCGTTATATGTCAGGTTTATCTCAGACGGTAAAACATCACGTGGTGCGACTCCCCAAAACTGTAATGTTTATGAATTAACAGTTAATAATCTTCATATTAAATACTTTTTACCTTAAAAAATATATTTAAAATGTGTTTTTGAATATAATGATTAAGATGTGTACGCTTACATGTTTTACGCAAGGAAGCGAGTTGGTTGCACCACATGACTGACTTGGTTTTTAATTTCTTAAAAGAAAAAATTGATTACTTAAATAGCTGTAAAACATTTTCAAAACCATATGAAACCAACACAAATGCAAAGAGATATTTTAAACTTATCAATGGTACATTCAAAAAAATATATATAAAAAAATATCCTCTGTACCACCAATAGTTAATGCAGCAAAAGTGGGAGGAATTCGGCAGAAAGTAGCGAATTATGCTCAATTAGAAGATGAAAGTTTTAGCTTGGCAGGGACCAGAGAGCGGCTGTTCCTTTCCCCTTTGTATTTAGCTGCTTTTGGAGCTGAATTCAGCTTTGTCTCGCTCCCGGCTTCTATTATGCAACTGGGCGTTTCTTGCTGAAGTGTTTGTGTGTGTTCGCCAAAATGAGGTAATGAACAGGTGGTGACGCATTCGCTCTAAAACAATATCAATATATCCTTTCACTGTAAGCCTGCCCTCAACATTACGTTTTCTCTCAGACTCCAGACTCGCCACGGTCAGCCAAAGCTCCAATTTTACCGCCGTTTCTACGCCCAGTTGAGGTAAAGGACAGGAGGGCATTCATGATTTAAACCAGCACAGGAAAAAGTCTGACAGACTTCTCTGGAAAAAAAACGTTTCCTATTATACTTGCTTGACTTTAACTGTTGTAAGCCCCGAGTATAACAAAAAACTCAAACATAGTTTTAGCGTAAACGTTCAGCAACATTCCAAGATCCGGTCTGAAACACACTGTGCAGGCCAGATTCAAACCTGTTTCCCATATAGGCGCCAAAGCTCAACATTTGTGCTTTCAGACGTTTTACATAGATGAATTCTGTATGAAGAGTATTGGTAGATGGAGTGTGCAATGAAAATCATGAACTTACTTTGGAACCCAAGTCATATCTAGAGGGGTATGCCAGAACCTTCCTAGGAAATCAAGAGCTTTCTTATATTCTAAGATGTTCGTGAAAATGTAATGTCGAGAAAAGTGCAGTGCTGCAAAATTTCACAAGGTTTTCAGAAATTGTTTCTTTTTTGTTTAATGACAGGCTTAATTAGGCGGTTTTTGATCTATATGGTGCTTCTTCGATGACTTTATTCATGAATTATTCAGTGTTATGAATTTTATGCAGTTGTGTACTTACGTTATCTCAAAAATTCTCTAGGATTTGTAAATTAAAAAAAAATTCCAGATTTAAATGATGACCTGTCCCTGGTCATTGTCGCCTATTAATGATGCAATATCCGCGCTATCCTTTGCCTACAGCAACAGACGTGGTCAAAAAGGAATTTCAGTAATCATGGATCACGATTACCTTTTAAAAATGCCAAATCCCAAAAAAACATACAGAAACTAAGACAAGAAGGTATCGGAACAAACACAGAAATAAAAATAGAACAAATTTTGCATGGCGTTTTGTGAAAACCTCAGATTAAAGAGGCTCCACCCTCACGTGTGCTTTGATAGACGGGTGAGCAAATATATTATTTATTATTTATTGTGCACGTAATAGCCATGCTCAGTTGATTAAGTGATTTAAATAGGTATAAATTAGCTTTTGTTTCTGTGAGCATAATTTGTAAAAATCTCTCTAACCGACCAAAACATATTGTGACTTTAACTTAATTTTTATTTTTTAACCAAATAATATTTTTTTTCATGAATCGAGCCCCAGAACACTACACACTTGGGGGTGGGCTTTTTTTTTTATTCTGGCCCATAGAAAAACACCTAGCAACCATCGAGGACACCCTAGCAACTACATATCATTTCCCATGATACAACCCAAAAACACCCCCATTTTCTTTACATTGTAATTTATTTAGGAGACACTTTTATCTAAAGTGTCTTACAATTAAGGAATAGTGCAACCAACTGACCAAAGCAGCATGATGTAAACAACAAAACCTCACTTAAACCTGTATGAACCATTTGTCGAACACAAAAGATGACGTTATGACGAATGTTGATAATCAAACAGTTTCCCTTTGACTTTTTGGAAGCTGACCGTGAAAGCCATTGGTTACAGTCAACCAAAATTCTTCAAAATATGTATGAGTCACTTTAGATGGTTAGCATCTAAAACTTGATCTTGCAGCAGTTTGACTTCCTGTGTCTACGTAACCCGTTTCCATTATCGTCCCAGAGCAACACAGGGATCAATGTTTCTATTGAAAAAGAGCCACTGTTGCCATTAGGATGAGGTAAGCTCTCGAGGGACGTTCTTGGTGCTCTGTTATTTTCAACAAACACACACACACACACTCAACTCTTTCTCTGGCCGTATGTCTTTCTGATTAGAGCATGGCTCTATTTTTAGTTCAGGCTCCTGTGGTCATCACATCTGGCGCCAGTCGCCTACTTGAACAGCACACATATACACGCCACAGATTCGCAAAGGTCGAAAAGATGACCTTTCAGTCTCCACCCTGTACCCCCGACATACACATACACCACTTTGCGGTATGAAGAAATGAGTAGCATTTGTCCTACATATGGCTCGCTGCAAACTTGGCTATAGTTTCCCTGTGCTCTCATAGACCTCAAATTATATGTGTTATGTCAATTCTGAGAAACAAGCTGAAGAAATGAAGAAATGTCAGTGGGCCGACCAGTGCCAAATACTTTCAGCATGACATGAACTACTTCTTCTCTTCTTTCTGCTACTGTCTCCTTTTTTTCACCCTTTCCTTTCCTTGAATCTACATCTACCTACAATGCAAATTCCCTTCAAAAATAAACACATTCAGTGCACTTAATTAAATGAAGGAAGACTTTTCCACTTTGCTTTACATTTATATGTATACTGTGTATATATTATCAACTCATGTTCAGCATTTTCTGTGCATCCTCCTTTATACCTTTAACATTGCTTTCTTTCACCAAAAATAGTTGTAATAAAATTTTTCCACCCACAAAGGGCTGCTTTTGCTACTGTACCTTAAAGACTTCTATGCAAATAGCATGTTATGATTGGCTAGCATCCAGGCGGCAGCAGCATATTTCATTCAGGGCGGGCCAAGTTTATGGTTTATGGAATTCTTGTAGCTCAAACAGTAGAGGAGAGTGCTAGCAACACCAGGTCATGGGTTTGATCTCCCAGAGAATGCATGAACTGATATATATCTCCTGAATTCACTTCAAAACTGCAAATATTTTTGTCATGTCACAACAATTTGTGAAGTTTTTAAAGCTTACAGAGGCCAGTAATAGCTTTGTAGGTAATGCTCTCCCATGCAATCCCATGATCTCTAGAGGTGCACAAGCAACTGACAAATGTTTGACAAGAGTAGTTTAAAAGTGTAATTTCATTAGAAATTGCCTTAACTCAGAAAGACCGGCGCAAAACTGTTCCATAAATGAAAACCTGTTGGATGTTGGTCGGAAAATTCCTTATTATAGACTTCACATACGAGTCTGGGAGCACGCTTACATGTGGTGACTTCTTTCAGATAATGTACTGGCTCTAAATGAATCCATTCTCATCCTAAAGTTACAAAGGTTTTGGTGGCTCTTCAAGAATGCAATGAATTCCAGGAAAGGTTTGCAGAACACAGGACATACGCGTACACAAACAAATGACGCAACCCAGCGCTCATTTCCTGATAGAGGCAAAATCCTTCCATTCCATCCTCGGCTAAATTTGGATTTCCAGCAGAGCTTGAAGCCCCTGTGTAAAGAATGTGGGCTTTGTCATAATTCTGCTGTCTTATTGCAAGCATTAATACTCCCTCTCATTTATCTCTCTCTCTCTCAGGCTCTCTCCATTTCTCTTTCCATCTCCCCCTTTCCTTCCCACATGAAGCACATCCTCCCAGTTGTGTAACCCTCTCTGGAGACCTCTATCCTGGTTTACATGTGGCCCGATGACATCATAGTTCTCCATAGGGGGTTTAGATTGCTTTCTTTGGCTGTCTTTTAAGGGGGAAGGGTTGGGGAACAGAGACCTTCGTCCATATTAATAGATCAACCCTAGTTTCTCAATCACCTCTACTTCTTGAGTAAGGAAAGAATGGACAACGTGGGAATAGATTATGCAGGAGATGTATAGTAAAATATAAATATAATACAGGGGTGTGGTTTAATGCCCATATATCAGGATCAGTGGCGCTAAATACAAATGAAAAGCAAGTTGTTTTTGCAAGTCTCAGTTCAAATACAGCTAGTCCATTTTATTCACAAATAAAACACATGTTGAAATCATCAACGGCACAATGAATAAAAAAACTGCTCTAAATGAATTTTGCAGCTATAGTAGTAATATTTATTTAATGATTCATTACGGGCTCCCAACTGCAGTTTTATTACAGGGTTCTCCATTGAATTTTCTTTTGTTCCCCCTACATTTGATCTTCTGCCATTGGAGCATTAATGTTAAGCTTAAGAAAAAGAAAGGAGTGCAACAGTTGGTCAATAATCTTCTCAGGACACCTTGTCTTTTCCCTTGCAGTGACAAGTGAACAAGTTTCTTGCTTAATCCAATAAATGTCATCATCCACTTGTAAGAATCACATAAGATTGTTTTAAGCTTCCTTGCGAAACATCTGAAAATTCGAGTCTGATGTAACTGGCCTCCAGAAGTGTTAAAACTGGTTAAAACCGGGTCCTTCGGCTGTCGGTAACATTGCTGAAACATGGCAGACCTTGATTAATGAACTTGACCTTTGACCTGTACACTGGGTTTCAGCCCAGTACTGAGTGACGGCATCCTGTTGAGCCATTACACTTAGAAGCTTTAGAGTCTTTTCTAAACTATGCGACATCTAGATCGTAGTCTTTTTAGCATTAATAGTGTCAAACAGGATGGGCAGTGTAAATTACTAACTAATATGCCAAGCGATGCAGTTTTATGATCTCGTAGCTCAGTATGTTTTAGGAGATTTGGAAATATTGGTAGAAACATTGAGTCACAGCAATATCAGCAACCAAAAGCCATAACCTCTTGTAAGAGGATACGTAACTTTACAGTAAAACTAGTGGTGTGAGGAAGCTGGAAGAGGAAAAAGTGATTTACAGTACACTTAATACAGGAACGAGCAATCTGGGAACTTTCATTTTTAAGGACACAGTCCATGGAGCACCCTTTGTTGGGGTCAAATCCGCAGCTGGCTTTGATCGCTTTACTATAACTTTCCTAAATTCGTAAAAGTAAATGTTCTTTATTGGCATCGTTTGGCAAAGGTTCTGTATTCTGGGAAAGGATCTTTAGCACACAAAAAAAAGATGTGTTTGCTAAAAAGTTCTTTGGGGAACCAAAAGTGTTTTTTTTTCCAATGGCATCGTTGCGAAACCCCCTTTTAGAACCTTTATTTTTAAGAGTGTAAGATTAGTGGTATTTAAATGTGTCACCATCACGTGTGTGGAAAGTCCTACGTCTGAAAACGTTGTGAATTGCTGTCTACCGGCTGGGATATGTCCAAGTTGACACTCAAAATTAAAATAGCACATTTCCACGTGTGTCTGATTAAAGCACGTCAACAGGTGGGCGCAACAAAGGATGGCGATGATTTAATGATATTAAAAATAGAGCAGTACACCTGGGGCAGAGTGATTTGGGGAAGCAAAATGTGTTTAAAGTGCGTTTTCTTTTTAAACAGTTACGCTACTCCGCTGTTTTTGAACCTCAAAAACGTTGATTTTTGAAAATGCTGCAGAACCCACTTTAGTTTAAAATTCTCTCTGCGTATCCTTGATGACCATGTAAACAGTAACGTCATGCTCTATGTTGTACCCATAGATATGTGTTTGTAGATTCCCATTCAAGCACATAGATGCGTCCACCACCAATAACATCTACATATCTGTGGTTATACCTGCATGTCTGGTCACGTGACAGACGTTTTAGGTTGTGTACTGTAGACGGAGACCATTTCTGAAGCGCCAGTGTAGGCAAGGATCATTTTCATTATAAAAACGCACTAGTGTAAACGGACCATAAGTCATATCGCCGTTTCTTTTTTGTTGCGATTAATCGTTCTGCCCAGGGGTAAAGACACATTTATTGCAGTATGGCATGTATCTGCTGTTTTGTTGGCAGTAAAACGATACAGCTACACTCGCATAGCATGTAATGTCTAAACGCACGTGTTGTGTTTCTTTCTTTCCATGACTTCATCATGACTTCACTTATGGCTTGTATACATAAGACATCTAGAAGCTTAATCATGCAGCGAGAATTCTAGCTCTTTCGCCCCATATCGTGAGTGTAAATGAGAGATGCCCCATTGGGATCCATTTATGTGATATGTATGTCAAACTCCAGAGAAATTTCATGCTGTTTTATCACAGACAGGGGGATTCGGACACACTTAGACTGATGCACACATGTGAGTGTTGAGTGATTGGAGCTGGCGTTGCACTCAACTGGAGGCTACCTCACACCTCAGGCATGACAGCTGGGGCCCCGTAAGCATTACATCATGGACTGATGTATCCGCGTATCGCATGTCACTGGTGCTCTGACAACAAGCGCTATCAGCGCTAACCCCCTCCTACTCCACACACGCATTCGCACAAAAATTCTCTTCCATGCACACACCATCCTTTGTTAGATCCCAAACGTGCTGTATAAATACATTCAGTATATTGTGGCAAGGCTCCTGCACATAAAGGCTTGTGGAGTTGTAGCCAAACTGCATGAATGTTGTGGTTCCTCTGCTTCGACTGACAGATGATCCTGCGGTGTAATGTGTTGTATTCTGATACAGCTTCTCCCTACTGCACCTTTACGAGCATCATACTCGGCCTGATGCAGGGGGTAAACATTCACAAAGTAGTTAAGGATACAACCAGAACTAACCAGCATAAACCAACAGGAAAAGTGCTTATATATCATCTGACTGAACCAAAATGTGTTAGCAACATGCAGTGCGCTTTAGAACAGTCAGTAGGTGCGTTTCCGTTACAGATTTGTGCAAAAATTCGCCGATTAAAAAAGTATTGCGAAATGACGCCATTCCCATTAACCTATGTTATGCAACTAAACCTTTTTTTTGCTGTTGCAATTAGTCATAGCAACAGCAATTTTAGCATGTTTAGGCTGGTGTGCACATGGTTAGATTTAGAATTTGAGTTTATTAAAATAAACTTGATTTACGCAGGTACATTTGTTGTGCATTTTATATCCATTTATTAGGTTTAGACTAATGGGGCATTTAAGGTCATTTACACCTGGTATCCTGGTATTTGTTGATCCGATCATAAATGAATGACATTAAATACAGGTTTAAACAGGGTCAGAAATGCTTTGAGATTGTCCACTTTCAGAGGTAGTCAAAAAACGCACTCGAGCAGATTGCGTTCATAATACAAACACTTGTGGCCAAATGCGTTCAAACTGGCCCAAAAAGCCGCCTCTTTTCTGCCTACTGACCTAATTCTTTCACATAACAGGACATGTTATTGAACCGCTCTAGCCAGAAGGGATTTAAACTTTGCTGGCTGAAAACGTAAGTTTAGTTTGAAAAAGAAAAACATGTAAAGCACAATGTTCTCTTAGCATTCCAGTTTTTAACTCAAGCCCATAACTTTAGTCATAGTTTGGCAGCTATCAGAGCAAACAAAAGCTTTCTGCTTTTTTCACAATATGAACCAGGAACCGTCCCCTCAAATATATCAAAGCGGTAGAACAAACCCGTCTGTGTACATGCACATTATGCGTGTACTTGCAGACTAAAACAGTTGAGGGTGTTATATTTTTTCATTTTCAGAAAAACATTGAGTGGGCCCCTAAGGTGGCTGCATATTTGCTCGGTGAGTAAGGAATGTGGTTGCATGCCTTACTCATAAGCCAGATTCAGCTCGCACACAGTAAGAGCGAGGGAGAGGAAAGACGGGGGGGAGACAGAGTGAAAGTAAGAGAGAGGAGAGAGACAGGGCAGACTATGCTCACGGCAAATGAGCTCATTCACTCTAAGGTCACACAGAGAGAGAGAGAGAGAGAGAGAGAGAGAGAGAGAGAGGCGGGGAAAGACTTGAACGGAGGCTGTACAACAATAGCGAGCTCCACTTTCAGTTGTTGCCACACAGAATGAGACCGAGGAAGGATCCGTGGCGCTCCTGAGGAAAGACCACACACTTCTCCTGCCCTCGTTTCTGTGAGGGGCGACGCAGTTGTTGCCGCTTTCCTGTGGAGTGTCCCTCCTGTGTTTTTTAGGATCTTTTTTTTTTTTTTTTTTTTGGTACCCAGTACCTTTCGGACGTATAGTTCTTGCACTGCGGTTTGGACTGGTTGGTGCGGATGCCCCTAGACGTGGTCATATCCTCCGGAGAACTGCTTCTGGCCGGGGATCCAGCGAACAGACATGAGGCTCAAAATCAGAGTCCGCAAGATGAGGAAAGAGCGCAAGCTGAGAGGTGTGTAGCATCTGTTGTCACCTGGAGCGATGGTGCTTTCCAATCTGACACATGTTGGCTCGAGGTTATGCGATGTTTTATCATCTTCCTCTTTCATTTCTGTAGTCCCACATATTTGGCTGATGTTAGAATTCATTCTTTAACCATACATTTCTGTTAAAGAGTTAAACATTAACCTTGCATTGCTCCTATGAGTATCTTTATGATTAGAGTAGAAAATTAAATGGACATGCATAGGATTTATTTGATTGGAGTGTATGTATTAATGCGGTTACTTTCAGGTGTGTGTTCGTGGTTCACCACGTTATGCACACATGCAAGTGTATATTTGAGTTACGTGTGCATTCTACTGATGTCAGTACAAGTTAAACAGTTGGACTTTGCCGAGCAATCCATGTTTATTGCAGTGACGTCTATGTTTTCATAATGCTTTAGGGCAGAAATGCAATAATTGTAATAGCGCCAACAGTTAATGATTCGATGATACAAGGTCCTGGGGTTTAACACTTCTAATCTGTCAAGCATGACACAAAGCGCCGGGAGTGATGAGGTAGCCACCAACCCCCTGCTGTTTTTTGTGTTCCTCATTGTGCAGCATGCATGTGTGCAATGATGTCATTGGGCCTTTATTGAGATGCTAATAAGTGTGTGTGTGTGTGTGTGTGCGTGCAGAGATGGGGACAGATGGGGGCTGCTCCTCAATGGCGTCATGTCTTCTGCATCTGGAGACTCGTATGTGTGTGCGTGTGCGTTGATGTGCATTAGTTTCATTCAGGGGCCCATCAATGCTGCTGGATGTAGAGCCTTGAATGGAAGCCTGTGTGAGAGTGGCTATAGAGCTCAGCTGAAAAGATGAAAAACTGAGGGGCTCCTAAAGATGGAGGTCAGGTGCCGCAGGACAATGAACTGATATCAAAGGGTGGAGTTAATGAACTGTGCACTCTGTGTTATTAAACACAAATGCGGCTTGATAGTTCATGGCCATAGCCAAAAAATATAACCCTAGTTACCTTGTCTGCTTTGTTGCACAGTAGGGGAAAATAGCATTGCAGCTGCAGTCAAATTTAGGTAAGTATAACACAAGTATGTGGTGACCTGAGCGTTGTAGTCCTTGTATAAGCTATTCACCCTGCAATTCTAGATCAATTCTTCCATGATGTTAAGGTTCCTCTGTACCAGAGAGTTTATTGCACTTTTGAGAAGAACTGAGGTCTAAGGCACGTCAGAGAAAGTTGGATGGTGAATGGAGGTTATGTAAGCTTTGGGGGGAGAGAGAAAAAAAGCATGAAGGAAGTATGCGAGTGGCACATTGCCTTTTAGTCCAGCGTCAGACTGACCCTGGCACACTTTTCTTGCTGAAAACACACATGCACTCATATGCCTAGTGGTTTTGAGAAACGTCACTGCTGCCCTCTTACGTAACTGGAGCCTATAAAAGTGACTAATGTCGCCTAAGTCAGTGTCCGTGAATTGTGCATGGGTTTATTTATTCGATTCGGAGAGTCCTACATGTTCGCAACATCTAGTGTACTGCTTAAGGTGCAAATAACTTTTTCATATTTCTGTGGAAGAAGTAAAAGTAGGCGTTCGTTGATTCAGCATTAGCAAGATGTTAAGACAGATACGGAAGCTTATGGTTTCCTTGTAATCCTAACTGTCACCACCACCGCCCAGTTAGAAATGATAGCTGATGATCTCACTCAAGTATTTCCTCTCTTGGCTTTTCAACAATGTGGTGCTGTAAGTGTTCCTGTTTGTGCTGCTGTGGTCCAGTAACACTTTTTTTTCCAAGGAAGCTATATAAAGCACCCCTGTAGATCTTTGAAGCAAGACAATATTCTAGATCCTTGAGGAGATGAAAGATCACTTCCAAAGGAGATCTTGTCCACTTGCCTTTTGAGCTGTGGTCTTGCTTTCACAGATCCCAGATGCCCTTTGAAATCCTTGACCTTTGAGTTCAAGAAAGAGGGATGGGAAGTCAGCACTACTTCCCAGTTTTGACAAAAGTAATACATTTGACGGATGTGGGAATAGAAGTCAGTTCTAACAAGCCTTAACCAGGCAAAATTTGCAGTCTTACTTGGGTTTTGCTGACAGTGTTGACATAATGACCAACCCTTTTTAGGCAGTTATGTCACTGGGCTGGTGAGGGGAGTTACAGTTGGGGGATGGGGAACCGACATCCAGGATTTGATGATTGTATCAGTGTGTTTGAATGTATTTGTGTGTGTGGTTTGGGGGGGGAGGGTGTATTTGAACCAGTATGGGGGTCGTAGAACATTTGGTCGACAGTCATTCATCTACCACTGGTTTCGAGAGCGTATGGAGGAGGCACCAGGGGCCCGTTGGTTCTGCATGAGTGACATGCAAATCACCTCTCAGTCTTCTGTGCTGAGAGATGATGTCATTGTACCAGCCGTTGCCGTTAATAGCAGGAAACAGACAGGTTGTCGCTCAAGCTCTTAAAGAAGCAGGCAACCCCCAAACAAACAATAGTTGTTTGGATGGTGATTTGCACATGGATAAGAGGGACAGGTGTTCCTTGTTGTCAGTTAGGGCAAAGCAGGTGGCTTTTAAAGTTCACGGTTAATTGATGTATGATTTGTCACCCGTGTATAGACTCTGAATGATGTCATGCAAGAACGTTGAGCATGGTTGACGTTTCTCTTTGTTGTAAAACTTTCTTATCACCTCACTCTTTATTTGCCATGACTCATTTTATTGACTTGTTCATTTTAACTCCTCCTTCCCACCCAGATCAGTTTAACACAGTCACTTTAGTTTGGACTATTGCACAGGTTTTTGGCCCAGATGAAATGATTTCATGGCTCCCTAGTTGACTGCTGTGTGTGCACGCTCCCAGGGTTACCATGTCCCAGATTCTCATGGAGCTCATCTGCGATTAAGGTCTAAACCCATCTGCCGGGGCTCACACTTTCTGGCAGCATTGCACAGTTCAATGAAGACTTTACTTTCTTACTCTGTAAATGCAATCCACTTTTCCTGTTACATGAATGCATTCTAGTTCAAATGCTTATAGATGCACGCAAGTGCATTTGCAGATTTTAACTTCCATTTGTACGTGCGTACATCACTGTCCAGACACCCAACGCCCTAGAGCTATGAATCAAGGGCTTGGTCTGCACCTGTGACCACCCTCATTCTCTAAGCCTGACGCAATTGTTCAGTTGAGGATATTAGGTCATCCAGGAAAAGGAGCTCCAGCAGACAAATGCCAAAACTGGAGCCACCCGCCTCTTAAAGAAACAGAATCCTTCTTTAGGCCAACTGGCCTTTGCTTACTTGATGGCTGTGTTTATACATGTACTGACCTAGATTGACATAATATTGTTCATCTGAATCATCTCTTGTTTAGGTTTTGACAAATGATGTGTGACATCACCATGCTTTGTGTTAGTATGAAAGGTTTTGACTTGAAATATGCCTCTTGTTATTACAGGTTGCTCTTTGTTAAGTTCTTTGTCCTGCTTGAGAGATTTTGAGTTGTATCTCTTGCATAATGACTTGTGTTACAACAATAACAATGTTGACAGTCGCCAAATCCAGCATTCTTGTTAGTCTTGTCTTTCTTTTATCTAATAGGTAAGGGGTCATTTTGTTTCCTAACACATTCTCTTTTTTTCTCTGTTTCTTTAGGTGGTTTTGCAGCATTCTCTTCCTGTTTCCCAGGCCTGTGTGAAGGCAAGCCAGTGGCCACTCTGCCTATGAGTTTGTCTCAGCCATGTCTGCCTGTTGCAAACGTTGGTCCCCACACTAATCCTGCCCCATCTCTACCTGGGCTCCCAAAAAGATGTTCTCAACAAGGTACAGCTCACTGTAACTGAGGTCTTGGAATGTTAGAAACTTCTAATATGTTGAAACTTCCAAAACTGGAGTAGTCACATTGTATAATTGTAAAATTGTAAAACTTGGTTCTTTCCACTCAGGATCTGATGGCTCAAAACGGCATCACATATGTTTTAAATGCAAGCAACACCTGCCCAAAACCAGAGTTCATCTCCGAAAGCCATTTCATGCGCATTCCTGTCAATGACAACTACTGTG
Source organism: Puntigrus tetrazona (assembly GCF_018831695.1). Classification (NCBI taxonomy): domain Eukaryota; kingdom Metazoa; phylum Chordata; class Actinopteri; order Cypriniformes; family Cyprinidae; genus Puntigrus; species Puntigrus tetrazona. The sequence goes on from NC_056723.1 coordinate 15,452,181, forward strand.
AAAAACTCCTGCCATGGCTAGACAAAACCAACGAGTTTATTGGTAAGAACCAACTTGTGACAGTTGTAAGAGTTAATTTAGCTTCCTTTGACTGGTTGATTTCAAGTTGACATTAGCATGCAAAGTGAGTAGCACCCTCTGTGATGGTATCAGGAACAACTAATTTAATCCTCAAAACATGTTTGCAGAAATTTTTTTTGGGAGGCTTGTCACTGAAGAGGTATTTAGTTGTCTTTATATGTTTTGTGTTTGCTCACGTTTTTCCCTTCTCCTTTTCAGACAAAGCCAAGGTTTCCAACTGTCGAGTCATTGTCCATTGTTTAGCCGGCATCTCTAGGTCTGCTACCATCGCCATTGCTTATATCATGAAGACAATGGGCTTGTCATCAGATGACGCGTACAGGTAAACTCACTCAGACACCCTGCAGCTTAAATTGCACTGTCTCAGAAAGACATTTTCTGCTAGCTGTAATTTTATATCCATTTCCTGCAACATGTAAAATGGATCACATAGAAACAGTTGTAAACAATACCCATCGTGGCCTTCCTAAACACATATTTTTGTTCAGGCCCTTACAAGCTCACATGATGCGTCTTTGTGCTGGAGATGTCTTCCTTTCCATATATGCGGATTTGTCCTTAGGGTAATTGTTCTTACTCATCTTGTGTTTCCAGGTTTGTGAAGGACCGCAGGCCTTCAATATCACCCAACTTCAACTTCCTGGGACAACTGCTGGAGTTTGAGAAAGGCCTGAGATTGCTAAAGGCGCTATCCTCAGGTCAGGAGAAGTTGGAGCAGTTGAAGGAATTGTCAGAACCTAGAGGAGAATCTTCCAGTGATCCTGAAAAGGGTCGTTTGGAGGCTGAGAAGGACGGCACAGAATTAGACACCAAGCTACCTTCTCCAACCTCACTCCAGCAGGGCTTTAATGGCTTGAATCTGTCAGCAGAGCGTATTCTAGACACCAACCGGCTGAAACGCTCTTTCTCACTTGACATCAAATCGGTCTACGAGCCCAACCACTGCCCTCGCCTCACGCCTGCGCATACCGAAGATGTTCCCAAACTCTGCAAGCTGGACAGCCCAGAGGCCGGAGATGCCAATGGCGTATGCCAGTACTCACCTGTCAGCCCCAGTTTAGCTGAATCTACAGGCCTCTTTCCTGAGAGCAGCTCTCGACCTCGTTCGCGGAGGAAAAGCAAGCACAATGGTAGCAGCGCTGGAAGTTCTCCTGTGCACTCGCACTTCGGACACTCACTCCCCGCACACAAAAGTCCCAGTCTTGAAGACAATCTGAAGCCCTCCCTGCTGCTCAGCCTTCCCACTGTGGGCACCGGGCCCATGTGGACCAAGCATAGAGACACCGTACAAGCCACGACCCCCGTTACTCCAACAGGCGATGCCCCTTGGTTCTACAGCTCGGAGTCAATGAACAGTAACGGCGGTGGAGGAGGAGCGGTACACTTTCCTGCACTGGGATGCAGCAGCCTTCCTGGCCCATGCGAGGCTGTGCGACTGCGGGAGAAGGTGGGGGAGCCGCGGGACTCGAGGGGCAGCTGGCACGAGGATGCCCCCACTTCCAGTGCTGCCGATAAGCAGTTCAAGCGGCGCAGCTGTCAGATGGAGTTTGAGGAGGGCATATCGGAGACGCGTTCGAGGGAGGAACTGGGAAAGATCAGCAAACAGTCCAGCTTCTCTGGAAGCATGGAAATCATTGAAGTATCCTGACATCACCTGCACAGCCACTGGGGACTTTAACGCACAGACGGACAGGCGCCACTTATGAGCAACGAAGACTAAGAGTGGACCTGACAAGGCTGTGGAACATTCATATTAGTTCATAGACTTGTCAATAATGCCTAGTTCTCAGAAACTGGACTTTTTTTGTTGTCTTTTTAAGCCGGTGGAACCGGACGCAGATTGACTTTGCTTTGTCTTTCTACTGTTTTTAAGCCATAGCCATCCCCAGATGACAACGAGCTGAGACTGCGGTGGCAGAATCCCTCGTTTCCTCACTCTAGAAACAGTCCACCCTATTCCTCATAAAAGCTTTACCCAGCCTTTTGGTGTATTGAGAATCAAGCATGGCTGTTACGCTCACACTTGTTTCTTTTATTATGCCGCCCTGGACGTTACACCGCCACAGCACAACGAGTCAGCACAGACTAAGCCTTGGTGGTACATGCTTTTACTGGCTGAATGAAGGCCTCTTTGTGCGGTGCTCTTGTCCACCCTTGCTCCTGTATCCCAGCATTCACGGAATCCTGGAGGAGGAACCAGGCATGTCATGAAGGAAACGCATTGTGGGCGTTTTCCCATAATGTTCTCTGTCATTCTTTTGTTACCCAGATTTCAGGGTCTTGTCCTTCCCCTCCTGTTCCCAAGTGGTGATGCGCGAACTGTTGTGCAACCCACGTTCCTCTCACTAAGCATGCGTCAAGGCTGCTGTTTTCCTTACAAACAAATGGTATATGGACTATACACAGTGATTTCAATGGACGTTTAAAGTTTTTTTTTGGTCATTTTATTAGTTACAGTTGTAATTTATTCTACTGGTTCATTCTGGTAATGAGAAATAATATAAAGATTGTGGAGTTTTTATTTTTCCTCTTTTTCAGTGTTGATCTCTCTTTTTCTGTGATATTGACAAAAATACACTCGCAAAACTGATACGCAACTACAAGCAATATGTGTTTTTACTTTTTTTTGTCCTCCTTTTCCTTTATAAGGGAGTGCAGTTATTACCAGGAATTATCTGATGTTTAAATGCACTTTCTGTTGCTTTAAGAGGGAAGTTTTAGAACGTTCTCATTAAAAGGGTACCACAGCGCTTTACAAAAATTCATGTGTAACCATTGATGTCCTGCAGTGTGTCACAAACTAAAGCATTCGGTATGGCTTTCGTTTGTCTCTCCAGCCTGCTGGCTTGAATTATTAAAAGACTTTAATCCAGCATGAATATTCTAGAGGAATCTAGACAAATATGTATGATACCCCAGCATTGTAAAATGAGTAGCGACTCATTTTGATTTTCAAGAATTTGATTTTTGTATTAACAAGCACACAAGACGAAATGAAGGGAAAAAAAAAATGACAGGGACTCTAAAGGGGTTTGTCTGTGTCCCCCATTTGTTCTGCATATTTATGACATTATTTATTGTTTGTTTGGGTCTGATTGCGGGAGGATGTGTGGATGGATGTTGTGAATGACTGACAGAAGGACCCTTTGCAGATGCTCTCAGAAACTGGCGTCTTGGAGCGGCGATAAACCCCCTAACCTTTTCGTCAGCAAAAAAAGGATACACAACTACATGCTTTTGAACCTGGCTGATGGTCTGACAGTATAACTAGTTTTTATTGGATCATAAACTTTATATGAAAGACCAGTAACCGATAAGAACAGAATCTGCACTATGGTGACAATACATTCTGCTTGCTTTCTTCTCAGGGGAGCTTTAAATGAGTCAATTACATGTCTGAGCTCTGAGCTTTCTCTATTTATCCCTTTTCGTCATCTCTCTTTAGCACCAGTTACTCTTTCTCTCCTTCACTCTCCTTTTCCCTTCATCCTCTGTTTCTCTCAGATTGCTCCAAAGGTTAAATATAACACAGAAAGGGTGTGTGTGTGTGTCTGTGTGTCTGTGTGTGCGTGCAAATGTGAATGGGATTTCCCTCTCCATGGGAGATAGTTCAGCAATTTATTTATGTCTGTATTTTTCAGTTAGCTTTTCTGTATGGCAAATCTTGTATTTGTGCTGCTGTAAGTTTTTTTTCCTTGTGTGAGACATTACCTGTATTTCCTTTTCCTTCCTGTACTATAATTTTAAAGACATTGTTATCATTATTTAAAACATGTAATAAAAAGATGCAGGCTGTCCTTTTTTGCTGAAATTGTTAAATAGTTGGCAACATTATTATTATTATTATTATTATTATATTTTGTGTGAATAGCATCGTATCAACAAAACTAATTGATTTAGGATTTTTTAAGAGAAAATCTTGATACCTTAGGCTGCTTGACCTTAAAATACCTCAGGTTCTTTTGAAAAGCTTGTTCCTCCCCATGTACCCATTTTGTGACGATGAAACAAAATACAAACATTACAAAATATGAAAGTTTTGTGATTTCTTTTCTTTTGATTTTTTTTTTTCTTTTGTACTAGCATAGTTCAGATATTGAAAAAAAGATCAGATATTGAAAAAAGAGTTTCGTTTATTTTTGCATATTGTGAATAATTATTACTTTTATTATACTACTATTACTATTATTATTACGCTGATAATGTTGTTTCCACCACAGGATGAAAAATTGGTAATTGTTATATTTTATCTCAATTTATTGTAATTCATAGTTTATATTTCATAATAGCAATATAACTTGAGAAAAAATTACCTGTTATACACACACACACACACACACACACACATATATATTTATTCTCACATTCTGAGTTTATATTGCATTTATGATTTTTGTTTTGTATCTTGCTTTTATTGTTTTCTTTATATATATATATATATATATATATATATATATATATATATATATATATATATATAAAATTGTGATATATATAACACACACACGCTAGTTGTTATATATATAAACACTGATAAAAATGAATATTCTCTTTAAAGCCATTGTTTTCTAAAAGTGTCCATTGTCTTACAAATACTGATATTTAAAATTATTTAAATAATAAAAGATACTCTAAATGTGAAATTAAAACCACCAATAGGTAGCAGTAAGTCACTGCAAAAAGGAGCCATTACGACTGAAGCGAATCATTTAACCACTGATTCATTCAGGAACGAAACATTGATTCACTCAGGAACTAAACACCATCATGTTGCTCAGAGACGCAAAATAATGTTTTGGTTTTGTTCTGAATAATTTTTGGCGTCTAAAACATAAGTCTCTTAAATCAACTCCCTGTTTATGGAACTTTTTTTTTTTTTTAGGAAGAACTGATCTGAGACATGCAGTGGTTTCGCATACCTGACCTTTGTTGCAGTTCTGCATATACTGCACATGCTTCAGAGGTCTCTCGCGCTGTAACTCCTCGCCATTGTTCTCCTCAATAAAGGCCTGTCTTTATCGTCTGCCCCTGTGAAAGAGGAGAAGGTGGTATAAAACCTGAGCGAACACAGCACACTTAACAGCGCCGAGACCAAACCCAGCCGCCTACTTACAACACGCAGAGAGCGGGGTCAAGGTGAAAGTCAGCAGTAAGAAAGGCCTCCGTATAACCAGGAACGCTAAATCCATTGGGAATAGGAGGAAAAATTCCCCAGCTTCCCACTCGAGAATACCATTCTGTTCTCACTCGGCCCGGGGATTTTTCTTTCATTCCTCGCCTTGCTTTCGAATGCGAGCGCAGGGAATGAGAAACCGTGTGGGCCTCTGCGGCTATCGGCCCGTCGAACGCGTTAACAGAACAAATTTGACTTCGTGCAAACAAATGAAGGCATATGAAATGGGCCGCGGGTGATTCATACACGTAATCAGATGTTTGTTGAGTAAGTCGAGCGAGGCAGTGTTCGGAGGGATAATGATTACGGAAGCCCAGCTGACGATGAGCACATGATGACATGCAGTCGACACAAAAGACTCTCCTGTCTTTCCCCTCACATCACCATCAAAGCGTTCAGCGTGAATGCTGTGGCTAACGGATTTCATTCTAAGTGCTGAATGGCTTCAAAAAAATATTAACTAGTACAGTACGAAATAAGTGTAATTACAACTTTGAAATATATTTTTACAGTGTATATATTTATACAATATTTATACAAGTTGTAATTAGTTGTAATTATTTGTACATTTACTATTAATTTGTAAAAAACAAAACAAAATTAAAGATAACTGATGAATGTAAAAATGGTACAGTAAAAATTACGGTAAATGTACCGTTTTTTTTATCTTATATATATTATTTACACTAATTTTAAATCTTTAATGTACACATTTTTGTGGCCCTTCACGTTTGATCGTTCATTTTTATATTTCTGTTTCTTACTGTTTTGTTATATAAATTAAAATACCTAAAAACTAATAACTATTCAAATGTCTGGTAACGCTTTACAATAAGGTTCATTAGTTTGCATCAGTTAGTTAGTCCATTAGTTAACGTGAACTAAAAATAAACAAAACTTCTCCAGCGTTTATTAATCTTAGCCAATGCTAATTTCCGCATTTACTAATGCATTATTAAAATCACAAGTTGTGTTTGTTAGCATTAACTCACTGTGACATTAACTTACAATGAATTACTGTATTTTTATTAACTAATGTTAACAAAGATGAATAAATGAACCAATGTTAACAAATATTGTTTTCAAATATTTTCAATAACCTTTGAGTAAATTGTGTGCCAAATCGTGCTCTCGTTAAACTTCGTGATTAATTTCTTAAATTGTATTTTTTTTTTTTTTTTTTTACATTTCTAGTTCAGCCGGAAATATTCGTAAAATAACATTCGTGTGTGTTTATTCGGTCACTTCGCACCAAATATTATTTCTATTCTTCTAGCTGTTCTCATCAGTACAATGATTATTAATTTCGCTCATCTCTCTCTCTCTTTCTTCCCAGATCTGGAAAATATCTATTTCCGACATGAATATTAATAATAAAAAGGTTCGTGTGAAAGGCTCTTCAAAACCTGCTTCAAATGGCGCTGGTTTCTTTTCAAAGACTAATGGTGCATTATGCTATAATTTAATAAACCGAAATGAGTGTAGTTACAAGCTATTGGATATGAGAGTGACGGGTTCCACCGAAGCTGATTGTTCCCAGATGCAGCCGTGTTTTGTGCCAGACTGAGTTTATATATGGCAACTTATAAAACTGTTACATCATTGCAACAATTCTCTTCAATTGCGTTAGCTGGAGTCGGTAGGTAACTTTCCGTGGGATTTCTTGCCCCATTGCCTGTGTCCTCGAACGACCGTAAATCAAAAGCATGTGAAAATGTCTCTACGCTATAAAAGAAAAAAAACCACGGAGACTTACCATAACAAATTTTATAAACCTTCGGTGCCACAAAATTATGTATTCGTGCACTTTATAGCATTTTTACGCTGTGTTACTGTGGCTGCCTTCCAGAGTCAATTTAAAAAAAGGTTTTGCCATAATCTGAAAACAGCCACTACAATTCATCACATACCTCTTTACAAACCCGTGCAGTTATTTTAATAAGCGTTTGACCCTTGAGCGCAAAGTAGCAGCTTTCGGGTGCTAATGCTAATTGCTAATGCAATCTGATTTGGAAGTAAAGTGTGATTGTGTATGCATAACCGTTTTCGTATGCATTATTTTGCACCAAATATTTCATTTATTAACGCGTTTTTTAATTCAACCTCATTTAAAGCAAAATGATTTTTCTCAAATTCACTAAACTGTAACGTTTCTTCAAATCTTGACTTCAAACGGGGTCTTGACCTTCGAGATTGTAACAATTAAAATAATAGAAAATTTTAATCATTTTGGCCATAATAAGTGCATGAAAATGACTTAACTTTTAATTATTAACAAATTTAAATTAAACGTTTTTTTTTTTTTTTTTATCTTAAACATTCTTTGGAATTTAGACATCAAAGTAATATAATTTTCACTTTGGAAGATGAGCAAATTTTTTTATTATATTTTCTCAGTTTTTACACATACTACTGAACTCTGTTACCCGAGATATTGTAAGAAAAAAAAAAAAAAAAAAGATTTCACAAATATTTTCCTTTACGGTAACGATACATTTATGAACATATTTTGCTGCAAATTAGATGTTACCCATTCTGGCGTAGGTTTTATTATTATTATTATTATTATTTACACGCAACGTTTAACTAAAATGCATTTATTTCGCTTCGTAATTGACGTTTTTTTCTAGAAACCCACAAAATCGCCCAGATCCGCGCTGTATTAAACATGTTCCAAATGTTGGTCACAGGGTTGTTAAGTTATATAAACCTCAAAGAAATTAATAACAAAGCTCATATATATAATTTAGTTTGACCTAAAACTGGGTTAGGCAACTTTCATAGGGCATTTATTTAAAAATATGTGATGCAAGCTGCGTACTTAAGTTTTCTTGGCCTTTATATGCCGCTGCCATCTGTTGGTGGTTGGTAACCTTGTTGTTCCCGCTTTATTTGTCACCAAGGAGGCCGCACGGCAGTCATGCCCTATTCAGAGCACCTCTTTCTCCTTCCACACGCGTCAACGTCTGCTCTCCTGTGATTTCAATGATGCCGATGAAAGGAGACACCGTTTATAATTGTCAGGTGGGCCAGATGTGCTCCTGAATCGCAGGTAGCTCCGAGTCCTTCGGGCGCCGAGGCAGGAGACGGCCTGTCTGGAATCGGAGAGATGTGTATTGATTTGTGCGGTATTCACACGAGGTGAGCCTCCAAAGGGAATCAACCCCGTGCGCTAAGATTTCACGTAAGACCTGCTCATAACCTTAAAGGGATGGCTCTGTCATCTTCTACTCATCCTCACGATCAATACAAACCCACGTGGCTATCAAAAAGAGATGTTTAACGGCGTGTCCAAACTGTTCTTCTCCATATAACGACGACCGGGCCTGTCAGTCTCCAAAATAAGCATTATAAAGATACTTATTGGACTTTTATTATAAGACCTATACATGTTCTCGATGGTTTTTCGCACAAAGCTGTCAAAAGAACTTTATATGGCTACATTAATTACGCTAACTACTTTACTGGCGCCGATCGCCATTAAAACGGTAGCATTCCGCTAGTGCTAATTGAATTTCGCGGTTCACCGAGGTAGCCTAAATCGCGATTAGCAGAAATTATTCTGTGAGATATGAAGTAAATTTCGAGATTTCCTTGCTATTATTTCTAGCCTTCACCCGTGCGACTTCTTCGGGAATTGCCTCGGTCGTAAATCGTTTTATTTCGCGATTCTACTTAAGTTCCTCGTGCTTTAAAGACAAAAAAACATCTATAAAAGTGACTGCTTCGCGAGTGAAAATCTCTTTACAAACCACATGTTACGTAAAGACCGAACATCTGTTAAGAGGGAGGTTTTAGTTGGCACTTCAGGCAGGGATAGAATACGGTACTGAAGTGTGAAAACCTGCCGCAGAGTTAGCATAGAGGCTCTTCAACCCTGTTTAGCTAATTAAACACACCCATAGCCCCTAATTAAGCTCCTCAAGACTGCTTGGGAATACAGCAGGTGTGCTGGAAATGAAGTTTGCAGGACAGCGGGTCCACGGGAGCAGGGTTGAAGTAAAAATTGGGTAATAATGGAGTTTGCGATGACATAATAACAATTACAGCGCCATCTTTTGGTAGGATGAAAGATCGCTCTTCATTCCTTGACGTGACAACTTTGCTAGAGATGTTGAAAATATAATAAAAGAGATCAGTATGAAAAGAAACGCGCACACGCACACGCACACGCACACGCACACACACACACACACAAACAAAACTGTTCTGGAATATGCATAATTTAGTCTGACTTTAGTCTCAAACGCACGCCAGAAAGAAATAAAAACGAGATGAACGGTTAGAGTATAGCAATAAATCAAGTGTATGAATTAAAATATAAACGGGGGGATCCGAGGGATAAGAAGAGGTGTAATTAAACGCGCGCGTGTCTTTTGCGGGATGTTGTGTTTATTTCTGACAGCAGCTGAGGTGAACAATGACAGGCACGGAAGCGACGGTGGTCGTGTCTCAAACCCTAGTACGCTGCCTAGCTAGACAGTTTAAAAAAAAAAATTATTTTGGTTAATTCCGTTTTGCAACGCTGACAGTCGTCTCGCCGGGGTTTTGAAACACAGTCCGTGTTTACTTCCGGATTCCTGTAATCAAGCAGCAGCGGGACCGAGGCTTCGGACACCGAGCGCGCTTCATGTCTGCCTCGCAGACGTTAAGACACGAGCACCGGAGCACCGGCTCCGCGACACGAGCAGCGCGGTCCTGACAGCTGAGCACCAGATCGCCAAACCACAAATCAGTCAAAGTCCACGAGGAGCAGCTCCGCGGACAGCACCGTTAGGCTCCGCTCCAGAAGAACCGAATCCAGCCCTGGACATCATTTTATAAACAGCCGGTGAAAGTCACAGCAGAGCTGGCGCGGGTCGGCTCCCGGCAGCATGGACTGGTTGATGGGGTGAGTTCGTGTTCGTTATTTCAGCCACTTAGGAATTATCACGTGCACTTTTTAAAATAAATAAATAAAAATAAAGGTTCTTTATTGAGTTCCAAGAAGAACTTTGAACACCCGTGGAAGCAGACAAGCGTTCTTTAGAATTTCGTTTTGATTCAAAACGGTTGTTTAACCGTTCACTGTAAGGTTCTTTTGGGAGCCCGAAACGAACACCCTCTCCGGGCCTTTATTTTTAATAGCGCGCGAGACTTCACATTTTTTGAATAAATGCGTTTTTCCTAAAAAGCGAACAAGCTCCGAGACACGGTGGAATCGGCTCGCTGACTGTATTGAACCGCGTTGGCCTTGAACACGGGATGTTTTCTGCCGCCGTGTATAACTTTAAGTGGAAGCCGGCACCTTGCTGTAGTCGTGTGGTTTTCTTCACGACATCCTGCCGCGCGAGAAGCTACACCCTGACCTGTCGGGTTATTTCAGGTCGAGAATCAGTCGCCGGATGATCTATCGAGACGTTTGCTTTTTCACGTCCAGTTAGTTTTTGAGATTTTCTCGTTATATCGGCTAATGGTTGGGCGGGTGTCTATTAGGAGGTTAGTTTCACGTTAACCTGATGCTCTGTGTAAACTTCACTTTGAGTTATATCTTAATTTAAAGTACTGTAGGCTTGGTGGGATTATCTAAAAAGGGACGTTCACCAAAAATTAAAATGCATAATCGAAAATTGCTGCTTCTTTTTTTTTTTTTTTATCCTTTTGTCCAAAACAACACCAAACCCCATTGGCTTTCATTGTATGGGCAAAAACAAGAAATGTCTTCAAAAATATGCTTTTAGAAGAAATTCATACGGTTCGTTGATGACATGATTTTCACTTTTGGGTGAACTAACCCTCTAAAATGTAATTTTAACGAATTTAAATAGTCATTTTTGACATTTTAAAAGACAAAAAAAATTGTTTTTGGACAGACTTTTATATTTAATGTGATGGTATCCCGCAGGAAATGAAGACTATTCATACTGTGATTAATTACAAGCTGTATTGATATCACATTACTTCCTTACTTTATCTTATTATTGGGCACTTTTGGTTAAAGAATCTTCTGGTATCACATTTATTTTTTTTAATAAATAATTAGTTCTTTTAAACATAAAAATCATTTATTTTATGAGAATGTGTTTTATCTTCATGATGCTGTACTGATAGTGTATCAGGTCATTTTATACATTGTTTGATAGCATGCCTTAAGTTTTAGTTTAGTTGATATATTTTCCTTCAAGCAAGTCTGCTTTTCAATATCTATGGTTGTTTCATCTCAATTGCAGGTTCAGATCTGCTCAGAGTATATTTTTTGGGTTATTATTGCGCTTTTATCTGCCTTAAATTCAGTAATTATACCTCTGGCATCACATGTGCAATGCAACTCTGTGAGCCGTTTAATGCTAGATTATTGGTCTAGTTATTTGTTGATATACTTGTATTGAATTCTTTTTTTTCGTGCAGGATTGACTAATAAATGCTGTTCAGAGACTTCTGTGTAATATTTATAATAGATTAATAATAGATTTTATCTTGCTATTCTGATAAAAAAAAAAAAAGTCCTATTCATGACTCAGCATAAACAATATATATATATATATATTAATATAATATATATATATATATATATATATATATATATATATATATATATCAATACAATTCTAAGTTTAAAGTAAAAAGAATAAACAAAAGAATGAGCTTGTCTTAGAACTAGAACGATTAAATTAGGACTTTTTAGCATTTTTAAGTTGATTTATTTCTATTTTTAGTTTTCTTAATTTGTAAAGCAAACTTCTGACTTTATATTTCAAAAATGAAAGTGAAAAAGAATAGACAGAATTAAACCAAATTTTGTCTCTAAATGACTCAGAGAAACTGTACTATATACTCTAAGATCAATCTAGCTGCAAAATATCTATACACCACACACACCGTTCGAAATGATGGGGCAATTATTATTATTAATATTAGAAATGCTATTTTTAAAATGTTGTATTTATCTATTTATTTTCTCACATTTACTACTCATCTATCGTCTCCTTTTACTTTGATGTTTTATATTTAAATACTGTAACAAACGCCAAAAAAAGAAACTTGAACTTGATAAACAATGATTGATAACATCAAACATAATTTTTTTCGGTTTATATCTTGCAATTTTGTCGCGCGAAATTTGAGTTGTTTCTCACAATTGCGCAGAAAAAAAGTCAAAAGGTGCAATTACTGTTTTTATTTCTTTCCACGGCGGAAATAAGATTTTAATGCGGTATGTTTTAGTATACAGTGATCTGTGATTAATTTGATAACTTTATATTGAGGTGAAACTTATTAGCATGCATATTACTAGACATTTAACCATTTATTAGTGCTAATTAAGTACATATTAACGCTATTAATAAGCACCAAATGAAGAATTTATTGAGGGGGAAAAGCCGTAATTAATAATTAGGATTGTTAGGATTAATTTTATATCAGTATTTAATAATTTTTTTTATTTTTGCAAAAATCACCAGTAAATACTGTATATACCAGACGTAATTTTTACGAACTTTAGTATATTTCTTTTTCCTATTGTATAATATGGAATGTTGTTTAATCATATCTTCTAAGCAAAGTCAGTGTCTCGGAGAGTTTGGTAAACTGCCGTCTCCCATTGGTTGCGCGCCGCACCGCCGCTGCTCATTTGCATAAAGTCGAGGCTATCTGTTGCTCGTGCGGATCAAATCAGGAGCTCTCGACTTGCGACGCTGCCGAGCGGACTTCTCTCACCGACTCCCATATGCAAAAAGTAATATACTGTCATTTACATACACGACTAAGCACGTGCGAGATAAAACGTGCAGCGGGACGTCATTTTAAGAGCATCTCTCGGCTGTCTGACGGCGAGAGGTCACATGTGGCTTCAGCCTCTGGTTATAGACAGAAGGTCAGGCATTGTCCGGCATTCCTGTGGGTTTATGCCATCGTGCAGCTGGTTTAACAGGTCCAAAGACGGCGACCATACATTCACATTCCTATCTCATTACATAAGCATCCTCCGTTGAACCGCTGTTGTTGTTTTTGTCTGCTCTAACCACATAAAGCATCATGCTGGCCGTTGCAGACTGGTAGGCCGAATCCCTTCCTGTTTTGACGTCTCGGAAGCCATTTTGGCAGAGAAAACGGATTGAAACCCGCCGGCAAATTTAGCGTGAGAGATGACACGAAAGTCATTGGGTAGAATGTAGTTCAGGTCGGGGCTCGTTTTTACCTCGCTCTCAAAAGCCAATCGAATGTGAAGACGTAACTGTTTTATAAAGCGGCAGTTGTAAAAATCACTTTGTAGGTATTAATAAGGAAATCTGAATTTCGTTAAATAGGTTTTTCAGAGACATACGAACGAGATTAGTGCGGAGAATTTCAATAGTTATTATTTTACACGTTTTTACACTGAAGTTTTGAGTAAATGTTTTTTCATTTATTAAAAAATTGTACAGAATTGCTATGGCGACAATTATCATCTTGCCATTTACCAGCAATAAAACGTCATCTTTCACTTATCTGCAACTTTGATCTTATTTATCGCAATAACTTGTCAGTAATTATCATTTGTCAACAATAATGTCAGTTATTTATCATCGGTTATTATCGGTTTATTGGCAGTAACATAAATAATTATCATCTTATCATTTCTCTGCAATACATGTTATCGGTTATTGGCAATAACATCAATAATTACATTCAATAATTTGTCATTAGCATTGTATCGCTTATCAGCGTAATCAATAATCATCATTTTATGAGTTAAGATGCTAATTACCGACTTTATTGTATTATCGGTTATGGGAAATATCGGCAATCATTTTCATCTTAAAGGTTGTTTGCAATAACATGTCAATAATTCATATCTTATTGGTTATCGGCAGTAATGACAGTAATTATGATCTTATCAGTTATCAGCAATAATTATTAGCTTATCGGTTATCGGCAATAGCAGTAATCGGCAATTTCCGGTACGTTAATAACCATGTATTCTCTGTCAGGTTGGACTTCATGTGATCTGCTCAGGTCAGGTTCTGTTAGCATAGTTTTATAGACTTTGGAGGGCACTTGACACACATAGGATGGAGTACAGAACTTTTATCGGAGTGGAGATTTCCACTATGTAGAAAAAATAGCGATTACAGAAAGGCCGGAGGGAAGGAAGTGCTCTCCACTGGGTGGAGGGAGCCATTGTTTTCAGAGCAGTGCTTTATGGGAACCGTGTCAGTTTTTACAATAGCCACGACGTTTATTATTCCAGGTCGGGATTTTAGGACTGGTCAGCTTCGGTTATTAGTTATGTATTTTCGCTATATTGGCGCATGTAATGATGAACCGCGTTTAGGGGCTGATGAATGAAACTTTATTATTTGCGGTCTTCAGAACTGTATTTGACTTTTGTTTGGTGAATTATGGCCGTGTTTTTTCCTTCTGAAAGGTCCCCGTCTGTCCTTGGGGTTTGTACTTGTTTTACTTGGCATTGCTGCTTACTTGCTTGTTTGCTTGCAAATTCTATACTTAGTGAGGAACTGACAGCGCCAGTACGTTTCAAAACAAGACCAAAGTTTAGAAATATTACGAAATATTAAGCTTTCTACTGTATTTAAAACGTCTCTGAACTACAATAGTTCAATTAAATAGAAATAAAACTGGTGTGTATATTATGTATATACATGTATATGTCTGAAAAAGTTGAAAAAAGTATTTAATTATATATATATATATATTGATATATATATATATATATATATATATATATATATATATATATATATATATATATATATATATATATATATATATATATATTAGTTGTCTGATCATCATTTTTCTTCCGTTTCTTCTTTCAAAAACAAAAATCACAAAAATTCACTGCTTTGCTTATAAACGTAGAAAAATGGTTGTTTGCCAAAAAAGTCACGTGGTGCAACCACTGCAAATAAAACATGCTAATAATAAAACCCCAGCAAACCCCAATGACTCTCAAAATCCAAACTATTTTATAACAAAATAAGGGTTGTTCAGGTTGTAAAATGTCATGTGGTGCAACTGAAAAACATTTGAATTAATATGTGGAGATGTATGTAAAATAAGATTACCTTCCAAAAAGACGTTTATTGAAAACTACACAAGAAAGCCTTTTTGTTTCCATTAACGTCAACACTTTAATTTGTCATTCTCTAACAGATGTTGAATCAGTAACTAGAATCTGTATTTGATGTAGCTATAAAATACTGTAGACGAATCATTTGTGTTGTGGCCCGTGTGTATTTCGGCTGGTTGTGCAAGGCTGACATTTCTGTTAAAACCAATAACCTTTTGTGATTGTGTTGACCTATTTTTACTTAAGCGAACTGCTAGCCCGTAAATTAACATGGTTACTAGCACTGTAAACCACACAAAATGTCAATAAACTAGAGGTAGCTTGTGTAATGTTGGCTCAAACAGACTCTTCACAGCCTCCATCAGTCTATTAAAATCGAAAACAAACCCTTATGCCCTGACCTTTAGTGCGAGACTTTATGTCTTTGTTATTGGCTGCCGAGGAGGAATGTCCGCTGCCAGCCAATGAGCTCTGATTAAACAGAAGGTCACATGATCCTGCCTTTCTTTAATTTGATTTGGCCTGACTGAGTTACAGTATGTCTTGTCCTTCCAGTCATTCGAACTATTATGCTGTCATGACTATTAAAACATGATTAATAAAAGACAGGTCCTTTTGATGTTTTTGATAGTGGTTTTGTTAAAATAGTTACCCTTTGCGGTCAAATTCTCTTTTTGTCGCATTAAAAGTGATTTTAAGGCCTTTCCGGTGTAATCAAAAGCGTAGATTTGCAATTGACTACAGTTTAATGATTCAGTGAACTTACTGTACAAAAGTGTTTCACGGGTTTCCTTGTTTTAGATATTATTACATGAGCGGCATCTTCAGACTGGATCTCGTTTATTTTATTTTGTCTGTGCAGTGCGTTTCATGTCCGCAAACGTCACTGTCATTGAGCTCATTATGTCTTATATAATATAATATATCTGTGCGTTTTAGTTTAAGTGTTCTGGATGTTGTACTTGCATGTGTTGCATGTTAATTTTTTCATCAAGAGTTTCATTTTTAAACATCTTTTTTTGACTTCAAATTAATTTGAATGATACGATTTTAATTGTTTTTTGGAATCCAAGTCAATGCCACAAGTTTTTCTTTTTGGATGCCGTACTTATTCAGTAATTATTTCTCCCACGTTAGCTATCGACCTAAACCGTGATTTCGTAATCTGCAATCGGGCCTGAATTTTCTATATTTTGTGCATTCCCTATTAACGTTCATCCATAACGAAACAAAAACAGCTTGTTTATTGCGCAATATCACCTTTAGCTTCTCTGACTTGTGTGCTGTGTAATTATTAAAAGGAGGACTGCAACGCGTCCAGCAACTGGACGGCGATGTCAAGGTCAGATCGGTTCACATTCCTGCGCCGCTGGCACCGAGTCAAACCCGGAGCTCATTCACACAGCTGCAGTCGGGAGCAGAAGATCCCAGAGGTGCTGATATTACTGATCCACCCGCAACCTCGTACCATTCAGCACAAATAAAAGATTTCAGTCTCAACATAAATGGGTCTGCATTCGGGCGTCGTAGTATAAAGAGTGAATGGATGGCCAATCAATAAGCCGATGAGTAATTCGTTTCAATTGTGCATTTATTTATTTATTACTACATTTTAGTCATTTAGCGCACGCTTTTATGCTAAACGAAGACAACAGAAGCATTCGAAAGTAACAACATGCCAACAGGCTCGTAAACGATGGTTCTGTGTATTAACTCCCGCTCCTTTTGAAAACAGGCGATGGAGGTCGTATGAATATATTGCGCGATACAATGCCCAGCTTAAAGCCATCGTCAAGGTTATCAGGATGGAATGAGAGATAGAGTTGAGTGTCATCCGCATAGCAGCGATATGAAAAATCATAAGCTAGAAGAGAAGTTGTCCGAGAACAGAGCCCTGAGGCACACCACTAGTTCAAGATACCTTAAAGGACCTGTGTGAGAAGAGTGGAGTGCAGTTCCTGACATGGCTTTTCTCAATAGTTTTTTTAGTATATTATATATTTCAAGAAACCGCTTTGGTTTAGATACTACTTGGGCGATTAAATAAAATGAGCGCGTTTTCTTGATTTCCCTTCCTTACGTCCATTTCCACTCTTTGTAGAAGCGAAGGAATTCATAGCTAAGCATCTGAAAGGAAACCGTTTTATAAAAAGAGTGATAGGAAATGTCGAATAGGTGCGTAACGTCTTTTTCGCGTCTCGCTGTGGAAGTGGCCTCCGAGCTGTCACTATCGACGACAGATCTTGCTTTTTGCAGACAGGAAATATTCCACACAATAAGGCGCACTTAGCGAGTCACAATACGAATCCCGAATGAGCGAATAACACGCTGACTTTAAATGTAACAATACCCCGGCCTTGAGACAGAACAGACGTCCACGTATTGCATAGATCTACGTCAATGCTTTTTCACTTGATAACTCCGAATAAAAAACGCATTTACAGGAACCACTGTGCAAAATGTGCAGTGTTTGTGGTTTTTACTGCAGAACTGAACTTAATGTCTTTTTTGGGCAGTTAGTGTCTTTAGCAAGTAAAAGCTTGACAGCTGCAGAATGCCCCGAAATGACCTCGGACAGACCGTAACAACAACTGTGCATGTCTTGTTTTTTGAACCTTGAGGTTTCTGTTCTCTGTTAACTTCTTTGTGGTGTGATTTAAGTTGCATTTTCAACGATTAGTGTTTGTTAATCGGATGGTCGGCCATAAAATTGGTGTTCCTTCAGGGGGAATTATTTTTCGTGGACCAATTTATCGTGTCATTTTCTTTTTTAATCTAGCTGCATTTTAGTATTAGAAAAATGTGAAAATATGATTTGATATAAATAACTTTTTAAGATTTAGTATGTAGTAAAATTTCACAATACGAATGTTTTTACTGTATTTTCGATCAAGTAAAGGCATCCTTCAGCAAGCAAGAAAGTACTGCACATTTAAAAACGCAATGGTAAAATTATAAAAATAAATGAATCTAAATAATTACAACAGATAAACACTCTATATCAAAATAGCAATAATGACAAAAATAAACATTTTTACAATACAATCATAACATGTGATACTTCTTTTTGAACTTAAAGTCTTCTTATTCTAACTTTTACATGTAATAATTTTAATAGCGATGGACGTGGCACTGGTGGAAATGTGGTGGAAAAAAGCAGTCTATTTTCAGACATTTCAGTCAAAATCTTTCTCATGTCTGAAACGTGTTTTGGCAGAACCGTGCGAAACTCCTTGTGTCAGATGTTCTTCAGCTTATGATACAGAAATGAAACCATACGCGGTATAATGACTTCAAGTGTGATTCTCCAGATTGCAGGATATTGCAACGAGACAAAACATTTACGCTCAATTTACCCACAAAAACCCCGTAGCTCAGAAACATGAAGAAAACCACCTGATGCGAAGTTTCGTAATCATTCATGTATATGTTGGGAAGGATATTAAACCGATCGTTCACCCAAAAACTCATGTCACTTCATCCATACGATTTGTCTTCAAGCAAATCGATACGATAAAAATATGCAATATTTGCAACATGTTTGTTCCCTGCCCAAAAGTGCTATGTACTCTTCTGTACACCAGATGGAAGCACTTCACCTCCAATCATAGCTGTGTTCTCTCTCTCCGTTACTGCTACTGTAAAAGAAGTTCCATGCATGTTTTAGTCACCCGTTTCTCTTGTTTGACGCTTCATCTCTACGTTTCGAAACAAAGCAAAATACAAGTAACGGCTCCTCTCTCGAGTGGAACGTTCCAGAGGAGTGAGATGAACGCAGCCTCCCGCTGATGTTAACATTCAACTAATAGCGCATTCTTCAGCTATTTATCCGAACATAAATCGAGTTACATGAGTCGGCGAGCTTCCTCCTGGCGCCTCATAGCTCGCTGGGTCAGTCGGGGTTCGGAATCGGTCGCTTCGTCATTGCGTCCACTCTGAGGCCAAAATCTTGTTACGTTAATTAGGCCAACGAGGCAACAAATAGAAATAACATTTGACGTATTATTCTCGATCTTTCCTGCTGTAATTAGGCCTGTTGTGAGTCTGGGGTTCATCCGGGGCTGATGCGGATTGATCTGATTGTGTGTGATGAACGTCCAGCAGCGGTCAGTCTGGGCAGCGACGCTTCCGACTGTTTTAACGGCAGATTGTAAGATATTTTTGATGAAATCTGAGCCCCTTCTTATACGTCGAGGGCACCTAACACAAGCAGTGTCCAGAAAGGTAGTGAAGACTTTGTTAAATGCGTTGGGACATCAGTGGTTCAACCATGGTTTTTCAAAACTATGCCCAAAAAAAACGTATTCAGCAGTTCGAACTATCCCTTTAAGACCTAGGGGGCTTTGACTAGACTATACACGTATAATCTATATTTATATAATTCTACGTACGTATTTCTTCAAATATGTGACCCTGGACAACAAAACCAGCCATAAGGTTAAATTTTGCGAAATTGACATGTATACATCATATACGCTTTACATTTTGGAGATTTGAAAATCTGGAATCTGAGGGTCTGGAATCTAAACTTTAGTCTTTAAAGTTGTCCAACTAAAGTCTTACAAATGATCGAATTTACAGAAAAGCATCATGGAGCTTTACTTTACTTCCTTACGATCCTAAAAATCCAGTACAATGCATTGTTGGCTATTGCTACAAATATACCTGTATAAAGACTTGCTTTGTGGTCCAGGGTCACACACACACACACACACACACATCTTCAAAAGTTAATTGTCATTTTTATACATACCTATATAGTAAATAAAGATTTACTTCAGATGTGATGAAAGAACTTTTAACTACGCAGTGTTTGCTGTAGGTTGTTCTTTAGATCTCCCTGAGATGCATTTTTTGATGGGGACTACTAAAAATAACAAACGGACCTGGCAACCCTGGCCCTCTGTAGGATTTCTTGCGTGTGTTCATACTTTCGAGTGCCGTTGGATTTTATGTTATGGAACATTCGACTTCATCCTCCCCTGAGCTTTTGTCTTGGTCTTCCATCTTGTTCTCGAACATGACATTTACCTCATACCCTAGTGATGGATGGTGCTTGTGGGAGACTTGCGCTTGAGTTTTGTAAGAGTTTGGCAGACAGAATTTCCCAAATCCGTCTCTGAAATGATTCTGAGCATTGGTTCAGCCAAAAACTTGCCCTGTTACCCAGATACAGAGCAAACAGCCTGTGACATGCGATAAGAATAACCATCTTCACAGCTATGAAACCCGATGCATTGCCATTAAAGCACAAGAAACATCTTCCAACAGTTTAGCAGTAACCACGTGTCTTGCATTCACGAAACCGCTAAGTGTGTGTGTGTGTGTGTGTCCATGCCGCACAGTAAACACGGCTGGTCCGTCCTGGTGCACTGATGGATCTCGCTGAGGATTGCATAACTCTTTCGCAGACTGCAGCCGCAGGGATCGATCACTCGGGACGCAGCCGGCTAGCTGTAATTATAACGGCGGTCCCGCCAGCCAGCCAAGCTCTCCGCAAAGAGACTCACCTACAGAGGAACGCATTCGTCGTATTCTGTGCGACCGCCGCAAGACACGCACTGCAGGGTCGGTAAGATCACCCACGTAAGACCTGGCGCCCTTTCAATTCATGAATGGAGTTTCACCACACCCTACAGGATGCTAAATAGGAAACCGAACTGGAAGAACGGGAAGAGGATTTCATTAAACGGCATTCGATTCGAATTACACGCAGCAACACATGCAAGAGAACTTCAAGGGCCCAGTGTTTTATTGCTTTATTTGAGGTAATAAATTGCGTATACATTTATTACAAATCCGTGGCAAATCTCCACATGCACGATCAAATAAATGCATGGGGTTGATTAAGGCCGAAAGACGAACCGCATTCTTTAATAAACAGGCGTTAAGTAATAAATTCCATTTTAATTCATTTCAAATGCACGCTTATTGTTGACACCAGAAGTGAAAAAGTCATGAAAAACACGAACCTTGAAGGGAATAGTTTAACAAAAACAAAATGAAAATGTGCCGAAACTTCGCTCACCCTCGGGGATTAAAGAGGTGGATTATGATGAAATATGTCATTGCCAATGGATTTTATGCAAGTGAATGGGTGCCGTCAGAACGAGCAGCTGATGAGAAACCAGCAAATCCTTTCAAACATAAAGCGGCTTGTAAGAAACAAACGCGTATCTATTCCTAATATTGCTGTTTTGAGTGAACAAGTCATCTGAATGAGGAGGGACATATGCACTGCAAAAATATAGGCTGTGTGGTAGGATATGAATGGTGTGGCTTGTTCATTGGGATGTTTCTAATCAGCTTTTTGGACCGAGGATCCATTGGCGAACAAGTGACGCAATGCTACATTCACACAGATCTGTTCTTTTATATACGTGCATGTATGTGTGTATTTATATACATATACAATCTCTGCATTTCCTCTGAATATACAAAAACATTCTTCTGGTTGCTTCCAGAGCCCTACTGCTCTCACTTTTGGTCTGGGTCTATTATTAGTCTGGCACTTTGAGTTAAGTGGAACCAGTCTTTGCTGCTGTATCGGGTGGGGTCTGGCGGCTGAGACCAACCTAAAGTATATCATTATGGCTATTTTTAGCCCTCCGCCGATATGTCTTGGGAAACGGCGAAAACTTATCTCGCAGGAGGATCCTGTGAGCTTTCACCGTTTCGGAGGGGGAAGACAAACGATTGGAAGTTGGTGGCGTGAACCCCGACACTTTTCTTTCTCTCTCGCGTTACACGCACAAGCACGCGCGTTTGGCAGCATCTTTAAACGCGGCTTATTTTTTTCTTAAAAAAAAAAACGTCTGTCTGGTAAAACGTTCGCTCTTTGTTTGCCAGTTTCCCTCGCGCAGCCAAGCGTCCTCCGCGCCGCGGTTTCGCCAAAAGAAACGCATCCGAGACTAAACATAACGGGTTTTTTTTTCGCCATAAATAACTTACCGGGCACACAATGAAGAGTTGTTAATCCCCTTCTCATCCCCCTGTCTGATTTTAAGCCAGTCCTACTGAGGCAAACGGACATTAGAGGCGGTCTCGTGCTCGGGACTCCCATCTCTTTGTGTTTCAGCGGTTTACTGTAACACACTCCGTTAGCAGCTCAGTATTTTTTTTACAGTTCTGGATTTCATCGTCAAACTTTTATCGTCCAAAATGAGGTTCAAACGGAACGGCTCGTACACCTTAAATAGGTAAGCACTTTAAACGCCGGGCTGGCGTGCTCGCGCGTCCGTTGAGTCGAACGACTTCAAGTTTGTTTGTTTTCTCGCTGAATGTCGAGTTTGATTCTTCTGTTTATTTGTAACCGTTCGGAATTCATTGTCGCGTTCCATTCCGCCAGAACCACATGCGTTACGCGCTTCCGCGAGGTCACGCTGGGCGTTCGTGTAGTCCGCGTTTCCACCGCAGGACACTTAAAAAAAAAAAAAAAAAGCGTTTAAATTGACCGCGACCCGACAAACGCTCACTTTTAGTCGGGCTCGTCGCGGAACGCACGCTAGCATCTGCACGCGGATTCATTTCGCGGCGTTTGTTTAGTTGACTTAACTTATTGCGTGGTTTAAAACGCTTTTTTTTAAACCAACCATGGCACCCAGGCATTGTTGGGCTTGATTTTGTGGAATAAACCAGTAAACCTGTAAATCTGGCTTTTTTAGCGGGGAGGGTGTTACTTTTTCTTCCATTTCCATTGAGAAACCGAAACGAACGCATAGCATCATCCGTTCCTACTGCCTCCCGCAACTCTTTATTCACTGGATTCAGTGAGTCCAGCATTTGGGCTTTGAGTGACCAGTCCATTCACACTCGGATCATTAGGACACAAGACGCATGCACTCCCTCAGCTCTTTGTTTACCACGTTTCCCTGCTCTTGAAGAAAACGCAGTAGTCGTTCACTCATGCACTCTTATTCTGGGTTTGAATTGATTGCTTTATTCAGAAACGCTGAGCGCTGCAGGATTATTTTCTTGCCAGGTGAACATTTTCCTTGTTGTTGCTTCTTCTTGAAAAGGTCTTGAAGAAAGCGGTTGTTCTCTCTGCAGCTTTCTCGTCACAAAGGGAAGGTTCATATCACACGGGTGCTGTAGTCTCCAGAGCTTCTGCTCCGTAATCAGTCTGTGCTGCTAGGGATAACGTCATCGAGTCTGAGAGAAGATCACTGTGGTGGCTGCTTTGTTAATGCAGAGAGAGCTAAGATTTAAAACTGATGCTTGAGGTCTAGCTCCTCTCAGTGGTTTTAGATTGACACAATGGATGACGTAATGCATTTCTGTGGTTAGGTAATGGATCATCTTTGTGCATATTTACATGTATGCTGCAAAAATGCTTTTCTTAGATTTTTTTTGTCTTGTTTCCAACCAAAATACCAATGGAGTGACTTTTTGCTTAGAACAAGCAAAATTATCTACTAACGGAGTAAGCAAAATGATCTTATTTCAAACAGAAAACACAATTATTTTTTTTACCCCACTGGCAGGTTATTTAGTGCGCTATTATTTAGGCAGTTTTTTTACTTGTCTAGAAAAGGTATTCTAAAGAAACATTGAAGTAATTTTCTGACCGATTTAACTTATGTCAGGTATGTTGCAGTTTGATGTCATTTAATGATGCACGCGAGTACCGGTGGAGTTAAAATACTTAACAGATGTTCAAAAGTGATTGGTTGATGCATGAAAACCAATGTGTTCGTTTCTGAGAACCAGAGAGAATTCCGTTTATTGTGATGTTTGGCCTATTTGAAGCTCGACTGACATTGTTCCTGTCCCTGACTTTTGGGGGTGAACTAATCATTAGTTCTCTTGAGAAATAACCACGCATTTGTGACTAGTCTAGGCTCTGCAAATGAGAAAAAACAAAGCAAGACTGTACATGCTAGCCAATCAGGATGTGGCTCTCTGCCAGCCTCAACCAATGCTTTGAGTTTAGGACTAATTGTTTGTCTGAAGGGGAAATGTTTGGGATTGAGCTTAGAGTAAAACATTATTATATGCTAGAAGACCAGAAACTACTTTCTTTGATTTGTTTTATATTTATAAGAGTTTACGTCATTCTTCTGTTGTTTCCCTGTAACTCCTTATGCCAGAAGATTATCTATTTAATTTTTTAATAGCTTCGCCCCCAGAGTTGTATTTTTTCCCTTTAAATTGGTCACTTATCTCCATGTACCGACCCATGGCGAGTGTGTTTTTATTGACATTTTTCTTTAAGAGCGCAGAACGGGAAGAAAATTTCCCTAAAGGCACCGTTTGCAGGGGCTGTTTGGGCCCTTAAAAATTTCCTGGCTCAGAATATTCCTGCAGTGGGCCGTCATCGGTTTGCAGCGAGTCTATTTGCCAACCCAGCGCTCCCGCCTCAAAGTCAGAGCCAACGGGAGAGTGAGACAGGGAGGAAAGGAAGAGAGAGACAGCGGTAGAATAAGAGAGAGAGAAAGACGAGATGGGAGGGGGAATCTGAGGGTATCAGCAGAGAGGAACACACAAGTGCTGAGCAACTGTACGCGTTGTGCTCGCCTGCTGCGGACGCTTGTGTTTGTTTGCTGACTGAAGTGTTGTTCTGTCTGCACCGCGCCAAGGGAAATCGCCACCTAACAAAGCTCCGACTGTGTGCGGTCCAGCGACTGGAAACAGGAGAGCGAGTCAGAAAGTGAGAGGAGAAACAGTTTGGGGCTCCACTGCAGATCTGCGAAGATGCAATGCCAAGAGTTCACGCTCTGACGGATGCCGCTTACCTGTAGTACGTCTTAAAGCCGGCGCAACAGAGGACGGGACGATCTGATCGCTGACTTCACAAGCTGCATGGGGTTCTAGTGTGTTGTGACTGCTTCTTTTACAGGTACCGGTTTTTGGGATGTTTAATCTTCCTCTACTCCGCATATTTGTTCTCAGAAGTGCCTTGGAGTTGAGGATGTTATCGAAGCTTTGTTTATGTTGGGGCGATCGGTCCTAAGATGACAGCTAGAACTCTCTGTGAGAGAAAGAGCCATTATCTGAAGTTCAAAATCAATGCAGCTCGAGATTTTTTTTTTGTAGTGTGTGGGGGTTGCAGACCAATGTTGGTTGGGACACTGTGTTCCCAGCTTGCTTTTTCCCAACTGCTAAGGGCAGACTTTGCCCTCTCCAACGTTAGTTTCGACCTCTACCTCGAATTGGAAAGTAAAGCAAGCGGGCTGTTCAAAAGTTAGTGAATGCTAACAGACCAATGCTTGCTATTCACATGGATGGCTCGAGAGGTGCTGTTTCCTTTTTTTCCTTTACATATGGTTGTAGTTTTATTTTACTGCGGTGCTGCTATATATAACAAAAAGTTCCAGGGTTTTTCAAGGTTGCTCGTCAATGTGAAAAAATCCCAGATGTATTTGATTAAATAAGCTGAGATTGGTTTTGCTGATCTCTCTGTCCTTTGTTCTGGCCTCTTCACCGTTTCCGTCTCCTTTTAGACTCTTGTGTTGATTTACAGTCGGTATTTACGTTTGGCAAGCAAGAAAACCATCAAGCCATGCCTGATTTGGACGTGTATGTTGTCTGCTGTGGCTGAGATGTTATTGGTTGGCGGGTGTGGAAGGAGTTCACGTCTTTGTAGTTCAATGTTTTGTTTTATAACGCTGCCGTCAGGTGGTGTTGTTTAGTCTTTAAAATTTACGTTGCCAGTCGTAAGTGTCCTCAGGGATGTTGGTTTTAGACACACCTGCTTTCTGCAAAAAAAAAAACTGTTTAGCCTCCGTAGTGTCAGATGTTTAGATAGCAGCTTGTGTATAACCAAAGCTATACTCAATTGCAATAACAGCACTGATAAGTTGGCTGTGTGTTGACGGAAATTGTTGTACGTGACCACGCCAGGACTTGGATGAATGGAAAATGCATCCTTGCAAAGCACAAGCTGTATCAAATATAGTGTTGCTAAACTTGTTTAGGCGAAGTCCGACTCCCAAAATCCGTAATCACATCCTGTTTGGGATTGTGTAAACAGTTTTGAGTTATACTGTAGTTTTCCATTTAGCTTTTTCTCATAGGTGGCGTAGGATTTTGCATGGAAGTGATTTGTTATGGGAGTGTAAGTTTAAAAATATTCCGCCACTGTCTGGTTTTGGAGTATGCCGTTATCTGCTAAGCCATCTGACAGGGGCGTCTATTTAATCTCATGTGCTTTAATTGCCCTGTGTCAGCCAGCGGTTCCTTACTGTCTGCATTCTTCTCTAGCTTTGGGCCAATCTCCTGGGACGATCGTGTCTTGGGGTAGAAAGGCCAGACTTGAAAAATCTAAGGTCCGAGTTCATGGTCTTTGAGGTTTCCTTACAAATAAAATTGGCACTGTGAAGAGTAATTCATGTGCTATAAA
Source organism: Puntigrus tetrazona (assembly GCF_018831695.1). NCBI lineage: Eukaryota > Metazoa > Chordata > Actinopteri > Cypriniformes > Cyprinidae > Puntigrus > Puntigrus tetrazona. The sequence goes on from NC_056723.1 coordinate 15,478,827, forward strand.
GTAAGTTTAATTTTGAATTTGGAAATTTTGGTTGTTGGTATTGTGTTAATGTATTGGTAGGCATATTTGTGTTGTCTAGAAAGTTTGTTGTTGTGTCTTTCGACCATAAAAATAAAGACTAGGTAGGAGATACAAGATTGCACTTCAACGCTACTGTATGTCTTATTTACATTCAAACTGCATTAGTTTTTTTTAAATTATTAGTAGCAGTTTAAGTAGTAGCTTTGATTTTTGAACACTGATAAGCTTATGTGTACCAAGTTCTTGAAGGCTGTCATGTTTTGTACCATATTCTTATACCAAGTTTCTAGATAACATCTACTAAACCCATTTTATTTGGTGATCTCGATTAAACGCACAATTCTAGATGCTATACACTCGTAAAGGTGCTTAAAAGGTTCTGCACAGCGGTGCCATAGAAGAACCATTTTGGTTCCACAAAAAACCATTTAGTCAAAGGTTCTTTTAGGAACCATCTCTTTCTTTTTTAAAAAGGTTCTTTTTGGAACCTTTATCTTTAAGAGTGTCTAAATGCTACTTGAATGATTAATCTATATAGAGTTTTACTTTCAGGCATAAAATTGCATTCGAATTGCCTTTTATTTTTGTTTTTCTCCAATAAAATTGCACGTCTGCCAGTAATTTATTCCATAGTTTGTTGTCACTGAGGAATGTATTCAAATGATCTGTAGCCACCTCAGACCTCCTATTCCCCCCTGTCTTGCCCCCTTCCGTCTCTCGTGTGAAAATTACGTAAGCGCCTCCTCCCACTGCAATAGATGTGCTTGCAGTGATGCCTCGCTCTCTCGTTCTGCCTCAGCATCCCGAGCACCTGATAATGCTTGCTCAGCGTCATCGCCCAAGGTCACTTCATTCGTTTCTACCTCAACTGGAGACTCTGCACACATCCAGCCGTTTGACACTTAATCACATCAGCAAAGGATAAATGAATGCTTAAGCGGTGTAGGGCATAATCTGTTTTGGCAGTACTCCGCAAACCGCATGTCCACCCCTCCCAGTACCGTTTAATTACTCTAGAGATGTTGTTCGTTCTTGACAGATGTGCCCCTTTCATCTCTTTTGTGATTATCTTTGATTAATTGTGTTGAAATGGAGGGAGGTTACCACAAGACCATCGCCACGGAAGTCCTCGCCACTCCCTTGGCTTGATAGCATTCGCATCTCATAACGGGAGTGATGGGTTTTTTGCAGTGTTAAGCCTTTCTATATTTAGCTGAAAGGAGCTTCTTGTTGGAGGAGAATTACAAGGAGGAACGCAGTATTGCTCATCACAGCAGGTTCCTATTACGTAACATCCAGAGGTCGCAGCTGTGACGTCGTCCGGCTGGAAATGCCTCATTCAGGTGCAGTTGCATTCGCACAGACGCATTCAGCTGCTTTTGCGTATCAAGGTCACATCATGCGCAAGTTTTAAAGGTTAGCTCGTCTTGAAATCAAGGAATCAGTTGTGTGAGAGTTACATATTTTGAAGAGAAGTTAGCAATGAAGAGATTGATGGTCCTTTCATTGTTTGGTTAAGTTGGCCTATTGTATTTCTCTTTTTAATTATTTATTTTTTCGAAAAGAGCTTCATTTCTTTTAATGTAGGAGGTTTTACTGGAAGTGGTTTAGCCGTCTGTTGTTAGGCCAAGTACTTATGGAAATAGACTATCCTACCCCTTTCTGAATATTTTTAATCTCAAAAGGCGTGCCTATGGACCATTTACAGAACACAAATGGTCATGAAATGGATGAAACCACCAGTTCCAGTTTAATTGGATGTGGTTTATAAAGTTTGTGAGCCAATGTAGTTTTTATCTCTGTCAGGAAACTGTTCTAACAGAGATATAATCACAAAAATGTTTAAACCAAAAAAAAACATCACAGAATTTGCTAAATGTTTTTAAGGTAAGTGGTCGTAATCAAATCATTTAAGCTACATTTAAATAAACAAGTTTAGGTTTTTTTAACATAATTATTGCAACCACCATCATTGTTTTCAGTGTAAGGGTCATGGCTTCAAATAGTGGCAAGATACACTGAGTACACCTGGTTGGTCACTGACACTGAATCCAAATGTTCTGTGAATAGAGCAAATCATAGTCTGAAGTTGAAGTCTGAGCATCACACACCACACAATTTTCTACAAAATTTGTCAACACGAATCTGCGGACTGGTTCTGACTTGCGGCAGCCAGCATTGACTTTCAGTGGCATAATAACTTCATCTGTTTTATCTCTCACCAATTTGTAGCTGTGCCATCTGTACTTCTGCTGGAAAGCATGGCTGGCTAGAGTCTCAAGAAGGGCAACTTGAAAATGGTTAGCAAGACATGTTCAGGAAAGCTATTTTAATGTGACGTGAAGCTCTGAACCACAGCATTCTGTTGTTGTGGACTCAACATCCTCGGGGATGATACCAGAGGGCTCTACTGAGGTCTGGCTGGATGGGTTTCTACGAAACGGCCTCCTTCCCAAAGGCATCTAAGCTGCTTAAAAGTTTCCATGAGCCTCACACCTGAGCTGGGCTGCTGTTTACATTTCTACAGCCAATAAAAACATGAGGCTGAGCCCTTCACGTGACTATATGTATATTTTAGCTGAGCACGTACCACAGCGATGAGGGACTTATTAAATTAGGATTTAAAAAATGAAGAGTATAAACGGTGTCTGCGAATTGGAAAGCACTGAATGAATCTTTGGTTGCCAGTTTGTCTCTGTGAGGCTAAGTGGAGATGTTGGCGTAAACACCGGAAAACTGTCTATGATAGTGAAAGACCTGCTTGAGCAGAATCAGGAAATCATCACTTAAGGGCTGAATTACAGCTCCTGGGTGGTTTTAGAAAATGACTTGCCAAAAAAGGAGTTGGGACTAGAGTGAAACTAACAGCAAAGTGATTCGTGATAGCATCAAAAAACATTTGGAGTGCTTGTTCTGATGCTTAACCCCTCGAGGTCAATACTCATGAAAGTTGCTGTCTGAGAGACCCTGAAGGTCTTGTGCTGTGTAGCACAAACAATCATATGGCCGCTTTTCTCAAAAATGTTTCTTGTACAAACATGGCAGAAACACCACAGTTTATTTATTTAGACCCTAACATACGAACTTCTGTCTTGGTCCTTCTGTTATTCGGTTTAGAAAATATTAGCAAAATATCGGCCCAGTTTTGACTATTAGCCTTTCTTGATGGTCTAAACCCTCAGCAAGTTTTGAATGGCTGGAAATTGAGGAAAAAATGCTTTTTTGTAGTCAGTTGGTGTAGTTACTGTATTTACCAGCAGGCGCTAAATGGACCATGCTAACCAGCAACTTTGGTTGATGTACTTCTGTATCTCTCCAGTAGAAGGCAGTGAACTTAAAGTAAAAACAAGACTCGCATTCACTGTTTGTATCTCTTTGTGCTTTCAGATGGAGCTTGTGGTTTAACCAGAGCAATTTAGCATCACATGGTCTTTTTGTCTCTTCTTTTTTCTTTTTTTTTTTTTTTTTTTTACTGTTTTTGTTTCCTAGCCCACAGCTATTTTTTTTCTTCTCAATCTTCTAAAATCCTTCCTGGAACCTATGCCATCCATTTTAGAAGAAGCATTGGTGTGTGCCTGTGCACGTTTGTGACTTTTCATGTATACCTCATTACTTTACATAATGGTTGTCTACACTGATGAAGCTTGTCTCATCATCTTTCATCTTTTTGTGCTTCGAACAAAGACCTTGATTAGCTTTTCCCACCTCCTGAATCCAGGGATCAAAGGCTCTGCCTCCGTAATTACCAATATTCAGTGGCTCTTTACAAGCTGAATGAAGATTTTTTTTTTCTACTGCTTTTATTTCCTAGTCTCAATTGATATGGATTAACATCCGTATCCCATCTTTAATACTATAATCCTAATCCACTTGAAATCCTAATGACTGTGTTTATTTAAATCACTGTAACCGAAGGTGACAAAACGCATGATTAAGCCCATTTTTTTAATGACCAGTATTGCTAGCATGCATTATTAAAATTTTTGCTGTTATGTGATAATCGTTTTATAACCAGTGACTAATAAATGGCCAATCTTAAAATTCTATGTTAATATGCTAAAAATAAAACTTTAAAACTGCTGAAGAGAATTTTGGCATCAAATCAAACAATATTCCATTTTGAGATGTGCTAAAGCTTTTAACAGTGTTATTAAATAACTGTTGCTAATGAACAAACAATGATCAATTTAAATGACGTTTAAATTAACTGATTAGGCGGCTTCTTTTGTTCATTGGTTGACTAGTTATAAATGATCACTGTAATATAGAAGCATGTATACGAAACTGAAAAAAAATAAATAAATAAAACGAGGTCATTGTAACTTTTCTAATTCTGACTTTTTTGTAGAATTGCGAAGTATAAACGTATTATAAAGTCATAAATCTCGCAATGACACAAAATAAAGCCGGAATTGACAAAAACTAGCAATTCTGGCTTTTGTCGCAATTGGTAGTTTATATAATTTTAGTTTTTATTTTACAACTGTGATTTTGTGATTTGACTACTTTTCTCCAAATTAAGATCAAAACTTTCCTACAATTTTGGGTTTACATCACACAATTCTGAACAAGCTATTGTACAGTTCATCAGTTTAAACTTTCTTTTTTGCATTTTTCATTGCGAAATTTATTTATTTTTATTCGGTGGCAAAAGGGAACTTCCATATTACTCTGTAAGGATTCGAGGGTTTTTATTGGACAATTGCTGCACAGTTTCTTTAGAAGTCAGAACTGCAGCTACGAGCTATTTAGAGATTTTGATTAATCTGTTGAGACTCCAGGGTTTGTTTGTAGATTTGTTTGCCCCGTATCAAGATTTCCAAACCGAACCTGAACCTCCAACCGCTGGAATGCTGTGGTGTGGTGAAGCCTTTTGAACACGCCACAACACGCTTCCAGCTTCTTGCTTCGGATCGCCGTTTCCTTCATTTTCTCTTCGGCTCGCTTTCCCATTTTTTGCTTTTTCGCTTCACGTTCGCAGGACCGTTTTCTGTTTTATAGTACCCGGAAAGCTCTATATGTCATTTTCAGGGTTGTAAATGGGTATAATAATAGTCACGCTTGCACAATCGGTTTCAAAATCCGATTTTACACATTCCCGGAATTCGCGTACGCATCGGCCAAAAATGAAACGCAATCTCTCGAGCGAGATTTATTGCATGTTTGCACTAAAAAAAAACAAAACAAAAAAACAGATACGTTTCCTGAAAGGTTTTCTTCCTCATCCATCCGTCTCTCTCTCTCGCTTTCACTGCTCCCCGCCATGTGTTTTCTTAGCCGAGAGCAGAGCATGTTGGTGCATGCAGTCGCTTCGCAGCAGGAATGCGCGAAAGGATGCAGGACCATGTTAATAATGGCAATCATCCAAAATCTCTTCAGGACAGCGGGGGGGATGAGTAGAAAGACAACTTATGGTGTTGCAATAACTTGCTAAATGGTCAGTTTGTACCAAAAAAACCCCCACCTCTCTTGAAATTATTTTAACATTCAGAACAAAAAATAAAGCAAGTTTGGAAAGCATTGCTTGTGTGATCAGGCGTGTTCTTACAATGCTTGGAACGATTATTTTAAATGCACTAGATCATCAACACTGATTAATGAAGGATCAACTTCTCTACTCTTCAGCTACTTGAAATGACATTAGCAATCACAGTGGAAGTTCTCGCAGAGTTTAACGTCTTTTCTCCCACTGCGACAGGATTGTGGGTAGGTCCTTATCTATCTTGTTCATCTCGCGTCGCCCTCGGCATTTCAGCGGGGCTGGATTACTCATCTGCTGGATGCTTTAGCTCCAGGCCCAATGTACTGTGTCTGAGGGGATATTTTTTTCTGTTTGCTTTGTGTAAGAGGAATGTTCGTTGACTTTCTTACCGAACGAGTCGAGCGAGCCATGTGACCAATCGTATGATCAACCTTTTGAAAAAAAAAAAAAACAATGGCACAAATTGTAAATTCAACAAAAAAATGTATTTTATTTTATTTTACTGGACCTACTACTTTTATTATTTTTATTTCCCCAGCCTTCTCTTATTGAACGACTTTGGTAATAGCTGTTACTCACACTAACCTGATGTCACCGTCTCAAACATGATGTCTGGTCTTACCGAGACATGTTTTGTTCTATAATTGGTAGTTGGACACATAAGAACATGACTTAATGCTTAAGATTGAAAATAAAGACTGAAGAGGAAGCGCGCCCTGTAAATCAGTGACTTAATTGTGTTATCAGACACGGCAGATGCGGCTGGTATGTTGTTTCAGTTGCCGTGAATCAGGTGGTGAGTAAACATCTCGTGAAGTGTGTGGGATCAGACAGAGGTTTTGGCTGGGCCTCAGCTGACAGATACCATTTCACTACGCACCTCCAGTCCCCCGTGCATTTTTCCAAAAGAGCCACTTGCGTAACATTGAGATAACATGCTATTTTTACATTGAGAAAATTCGTAAATGTCGTAATTTTACTTGCCGTCTGTCGTCAGAGTACGTCAGACTAAGTCAAGCACTGGCTTCTTGGTTGTACGTTTTCACTGAAAGACAAACAAGAAGCCAGTTTACCAATAGCTTTTGCAACAACTAAGTTATGACTATGTTTAATGAGGTAAAAATACTTTTTTTTTATCTGTGTATTATCTTTTATTTGCTGGGAGTTGGGCTTGGAATTTGAAAACATCATTAAATAAAGATTTCCGTGGGTAGTGGGAGTTCATTTTTGTCTCTGACAAGAAGGCTTTTAGAGCTTAACGTGCCGTTTTGAATGATATTGTCGCTTTTGTGAAGGTTTTTCAAAACCACCACAACAAAGGAGGAGAAAACAAGTTGCACACCGTCATGTCACCTCCTTGTAATTACGTTTGCGCTTCCTCTTAAGCGTAACCGTGAAGAGGTCCCTTTTATTTGGAAGCTGCTCGCACCACATTGGCCGGAATAATAAAACACAATCTGACCGAGAGAGAACTTCAAACTGCACGTCAACCGCAGCACGCCCCGCCCACGCGCGCATATCATTGGCCGTCTTCAGGCGTTAACATATTATGCCCCGCCCGCCGAGCGTTCCGATTGGCTGGCCGTTTGGTAGAACGAGAACTTTGCAGCAAGAACTTTATATTCTCTCTCTGCCTAGTCTTTGAAAACATCCACGGAGGGGAAAAGGGAAAGACCGGTCAGTTCAAAACGCCTCGGACTCTCAGTCCGTCTTCGTCGTTAGCACTTCGGATATGCACTCACAGAAAACTCCCAGAAGCGGATTAAGTTGCAAGATGGTTCTTCAGGCTGTCGGTAAAGTTTTAAGGTAACGTGGCTTTGTTGTTTTTTATAAATCAAGGGGCTTCGCATGTCTGTAACAGCTGCATAAGCCTAAAGAGTGGCTAGATCATGAATAAAGCAACAATATTACGTTCATAAATATAGATGCGTGCTTGATTTATACACGTTTTGAGAGCAGATGTGCGGCACACGCAGCGAATGCAATTTCTTAACGCAGTTTTTAATCATTTAAAATTATTAGTCCACATTTAAGATTTTATACATATAGACGGTGATTATAGGAATGCATTATTAAAACTCTATATAAATAAAGCATCTAGTATTAGAAACCGCGTCGTACGCGAAACACTTTCATCGTAGGGCAGAATAAATATTTACTTTTTTTTTTTTTTAATTACTAAAATGGTTCACACAAGGCTCTTAATTATTAGAACAATGAAACATTAAGCTGATCATTGGTAATGGTTATTGTGTCATAGTGCGCAGATGATAATGCATTCAGATTGCCGTTATCCGATTGGTCGCGAGATATTGCGTGTTTGATGCATATTCATTAGCAAAGATGAAAGGCTTGCAATGATTCGCCGCTCATTTAAATTGTTTGAAAACTTAAAGTTGCTATTATACCCGGGAAATTTAGATATTGAGTGATTAGTGGGAAAACACTAATTAACTGATTTACTTTGGTGTATAACGGGAAAGAAGAAGCAGTACTGTAAATGTACTGTAAATGTATTAAATTATTGCATGCCATGGTGTTTTTTTTTGTCTTTATAGTCTCAAAAAAATGTAACGCCGGAAAAATGAATTTGCAAAGTTTGTGTTTGAGCGGGACGGTTTGCATAGAGCTCTCTTGAAGCCCCTCTTTGTTGTGATGCTGACGTCCCCATGGCGCTGCGGCTGTGTTTAACACAATACCGTCATCTCAGTGGCTCTTCACACACTCCCGATGCCCATGAGAACTAGGAAGCGCAAACATGGCTGGACGCACTCAGCTAAACACCAGCAAGTACTTTTAGCATCAATGCTGAAGGTCACCCTGTTTGTTCGAAACCGCTGTAAACGCTCCAATATAAAGTCGTCGTCTTGATTGTACAATAAAAATAGGCGCTAATTTTAATAATACCTAGAGAGCAGGATGGTCAATGTCCGAAATGATAGCAGTGTTACCTGATGAATTGTTCTGCACAGTTTTGAGTCACTTAGTAATTATTAGTTAAAAGCCAATGTCGATAATCACGCTTGCCAATGTTTTAATCTAACACTACCCGGAAACCAACTTTATCGATGATACCTTTGTACTCCAAACTTTGATCTCCACCAATAGAAAGGTTGGTTTCCTTTATTTATTGGATCAATGTTTTCAACGTAACTTATCCTTATATGATGAGAATAAACTCTATGGCAATTTTGGGAGAAACTGGCGAATTGGCGCGTTTCCATTTTTTTTTAATAAGGAATAACGTCTCCCTAAAGAGCAAAAAAGCCCCTAGGTGCTGGATTGTTTTACCACTGTTTACTGATTTCCAGATCGTAGTTTTGGTATCCATATGGCAGCTTTTGAAGTTTCCAGCCCTGTTCTGTTTGAGTCAAAGTGATTTAGGGATGTTTAGATGTTTTAGCCGCTTGCAGATGCTGGATGACAATGTGCACAGTGTGTTGCATAACGTCAAGACTCATGCGTAGCTCATCTTTGAGGTTCTGAACAGCATGCTGCGTTTAATAATCGCTTTTGACGAGGTGTTTACCTGGCATTGCTTTCAATTTTTTTTAATTGCTGAAGTTCCAAAAAAGCTCGTAATCGGTTTCCACACCAAACCAATGAACGCTTCACATGCTTTAAGATAAACACACGCCGTTTTAATGTTTTCAATTTAGTCACAATATGACATCAGGTCCACGATTCTCCCGTTTGATTCTGATAAAACCAAAAAAACAATAGAAAAGCATGAGAGTGCATTTAAGGATCCAGAACGCAATGTTATGTCAGTACCCCAATATAGCCGTTTTTACATGAAAAAACAGTTTGTGCGTCCAAAAATCTGAACGCACATTGTTTTATTTTAGCCTTCACGGGGTTTCGTAATTTTCCAGGAAGCACCGTTTTCGTGAATTATGTGGTGGAGGGCAAATTCTCAAGCCATTAGCTAGTTTATTTTAGGAGAAAGAAAAACTTTCTAGCTGCCAGCGGCCCTCCTGTTACACACACACACACATTTCATGCCCACTCATAGCAGTTTCGCAGATATCTTTGCCATAAAAGGTATTGTAGTTTCCAGACTCTCAGGCCAAGCCAAGGTTTTGACCAAAGACCTGTATCATCCACTTAAAAACCCATCTGTGTTTGTGTATCATACACGAAAATCACGTTTCTCAACCTAGCTTTACAGATTAGCGTTCTTGGCTTCACCTTGGTAGCGTTCACATTTGAGTTTAATCTGGTGTCACTGCACTTTTTAGGTATGCGCTATGATTTATTTGCAAACAAGCGTAAAATACGACAACAATAAGCTGTGAGAGGTTTCTAAAACGTTGACTTTGTCATCACTGCGCGTTCTGAAGCGAGCAACTCCTACATTTATTTAGAGGTCACTCCCAAAAATTTTTTTGGTGCGTATGTAACCTTTAAGAAATTGTATTGTCTTTCAATTGTGGATATTAAAATATGTTCTTTTATTAGAAGAGGGATGGGTTTCGCGGGAAGCGGAGTATTTGAGCTCAGCTGCGCGGATCCATCAAAGGATCTGGGAGATGTTCAGATCTTCCAGCTGGCTCAAGCCTCAAGTTCATATTCCTACCAGCTGGACCTGACAGCTGCCCGCTTGCTTGCTGGCATCACTTTCACTCGATAATGGTTGATCCTTCAGTGTCGATCCTTTTTAGCGATCCCGGAGCGGTTGTGCCATATTTGATCATGCATTTATATCAGGACAACTCTCTGAGAGTTTAGCATGATAACGTACATAGCAATGTTGAGGTGTTTTGTCTTGGAAGACCAGATCTGCTACACTGCTGCTGCCAACATATCTACAGACAGGCTGCTGCGAGCATGTAGGAAATACTGCTAGACATGTAACATTAAATAACCCCCATATATAGCGAACACGAATCGCCCTATAGCAGATTTATATAAAGGTGGAGCTGGGGAAGGAGGAGGGTTTCTGAAGTGTGCTACTACCAATTATTTGAAAACATGCCCAAGGGTTCACTTCAGGGTAGCACGTAAGAGGATTGTACGAAAACATGCAAATGAAATTTGTATAATTTACCCAACAATTCTCCAAAAAGTAAAATGGGGAAACGGTTCTGGTCGCTTGCTTAATTGGGACAATTCAAAAGATCCCACCCATTATTCTGGTTTCTAGATACTTTGGGTCCATTTTTAGATTGCGTTCACTGGATGTCGTTTTATTGTCCACCGTGTGCTGTTCTCATCATTCAGCTATTTTTTTTATGTCTGAAACACAGGTGCAAGAGTTCTGTAACGTTTCCTATTGTTCCCATTTTAATAATGAGCTGGCTAATTGTTTGGGGACGGTGTCATTGTTGAAAGAGGATCAGGAAATATCCTCTTTTTTTTTTATCATCTTGGACCACATTAGCAGTAACTTGCCTTATAGTGTGATTTCCCGTAGTGATTTATCTCTGCCTCTTTCCTGTTTTACAAGGAACACTAATACGGAGTAGTTAAACGAAATGACGTTCAAATAAAGTTGAAGTTTACCAGACTTCCCACGCTCCGACGATGTTTGATCGGACCGCGCTCCGTGATTAACCCTTTTAGACCTTTGACACGAGTCAATTTAAGACCTCGATATGGATGATAAGATCTTTCCCGCTCGGAAGCAATCCAGAATCCCAGACAAACCCTCAAACCGCTCCTTTGTCTTGGCTTCAATTCGAAAACAATGTTTATGGACTTTGGTCTCCGAGATGAGTCTCCTTCCTGGTCCTATGATGGATCGTTGCGTGTGAAAAGAGGAACTGGTGAAGTTGGTTAGAAATCTGAGGTTGGGAGTGAGCCGTTTACAGTGCGGACACGCTTTAGCAGGAAACCGTGTTGGTGGATGAGCTATAAATTTAGGGAGTTTCTTTTGCGTGATGGAAAAACAGCACTCTCTTAAAGCTGAAAGGAAGGAGCGAGCGGTAAAGAGAAGTCCTCCGTAAAAGTGCCTTGTTTATTCGCATAAACATTAATAAACCCAGCAGGAGTGCAAGGGAAGGATGCATTTTCTTTATAACCTGTCTTTGCCTGTACTCTTGTTATGAGCTGTTTAATGCCCCTGTAACCTTTGTCCCAGCCAGCTGCGGGATCTGCCACAGCAATGCGATTCTGACATTTACATGTAAAAACTCGCACTGGAAGTACAAGTCTGTTTTGACGCCCGAGTTTGAGGCCGACGAGAAATGTGTGTTACTCCAAAGAAGACGAAGAAGAGATTAGAAACTAGACTAGGAAACAGTTTTTTTTAAAAATCAGTTTTCTGGATCTATTAATTTATTCAGATTCAATCTAAAAAAAAAAACAATTCACACATACAGGAACTCTTTTTGACACGTTTTTATTTTCTAAAATGTAAATTATATATACATGGTAAAGTGTAAGTGGTGCAACTTTACAATCAGCATTTTGCTATTTTTTGTTAGGGGAAAATATTAAAATAGTGTCACTGACGTTGTCTACAAAGTCATGTGGTGCGACTAACATGCAGGAAAAAAAATCATAAAACAGGAAATGACATCATAGAGATCATTACAAATTGAATGAATTATTATTTATTTTTTCGTATTATTATTTGTGCATAAGGCCAGGTTAGTTAATTTCAAAATGTCATGTGGTGCAACTCCCCCAAAACTGAATGAAAAGTCATGATTTAGTTAGGACTCAAATAAATGAGTTTAAATTATATTTCAATGCGTTTTTTTCTTTGTTTGTACACGTACATATTTTACCCGATAATTGCACTAGGTGACATTTTTAGCCATTACATTTTTAAACATGTTCGCAAACAATTTGTGCATAATAACAGCAATGAAAAACGCACTTTACTTCACGCATCGCTTCTTAACGCGTCCCTCTTCTCTGGCAGGAAATCCAAAACGAAGCCCAATGGAAAGAAAGCACCCGCGGAGGAGAAGAAGCACTACATGGAGCCAGAGTACACGAAAGTGCGGGTCATGGACTTCGACCTGAAAGATTTGGTGTCGCTTCCCACCAAAGAGATCGACCTCAACGAATGGCTCGCCAGCAACAGTGAGTTCCCAAGCAAACGTTACAGCCCCTACGAGTGTTTGCCTCGTGTTTTGAGGCTTAGAGTCTTTGTCTTCAGAAATACCCTTCTGTCAGTCAGAGCGTTTTAGAAAACAGTCACATTTTTGTGTGTGAGCGCAAAACAAGTAAAATGTGCAAACGGTTTTATTATAAAGGAAAGTGCTGCTAGCTAACTAATGCTCATCTTCAGGGTTAGTGATTTGAACAAACCCCTACACATACGTATATGTTTCTAAAAAATACTTTTCTTCATGGGTTAGTGTTATTTGAACAAAAAAAACACAAACGTATATGTTTCTAAGGAAAAAGGTAACATTTTTTAAAAATAAATAAATAAAATGTTATTTATATATATATAAATATATATATATATATAATATATATTTGTATAAATGTGTGTATTTGGTATGTATATGTAAATATATGTGTGTATATATATATATATATATATATATATATATGTATATATATATAGTGTGTGTGTGTGTGTGTGTTTTTTCATACCAAAAATCATTAGGATAATATATCATGAATTTATTTCAAATTTTACTACAGTAAAAATTTGTGCGCCCTCAGCTCAGCTGCATCTGATAATTTGTAAGGAATTATCTATGATTTTAATCGTTTGTAACCAACATTTATAATCGACTCCACCATCTTGGATTTTTTTATTTTCGCAAAGTTTGGCACGGTGCATTCTGGGATTTCCCGATTCAGAAAAAAAAATTGAGCCATTTATAACTGATTCGAGAATACACAGATTGTGAAATGTCAAGGAAAAACTTTCTCGGATGTCCCCTTTTTTAAAAACCGTTTCTTTCTGTCCTTCGCAGCAACGACCTTCTTCAATCTCATTAATCTACAGTACAGCACAATCTCAGAGTTTTGCACTGGGGACACATGTCAAGCCATGACGGCCTGCAACACGTGAGTCTCTCTTTCTCTTGCTTCCTCCAGACGTGTCCTGGGGCGACAACCAGAGCCCTCTTTTTTCTTTTTTCTTTTTACGAGAAATGCTGCCGTATCAGATATTTTCCATTTTAAGACCGGATTCCAGATCGGCGTTTGTGTGAATCTGGGTTTGTGGGTCCGATTGGGGTTAGTGCATGACTGGAATGAAAGCTGACACACATTTCACCGAGGCCAGCGCTCGTTTGGCTTTCAGATGTGTTTTGAACGAGAGGATACAAGGGGACTGTTCTCAGAATCCCGGGGTTTTGTAAGTTTCTTTGGAGGTGGAACCAATTAAATGACCTTAAAGGCCTATAGTTAATGTTCTCACAGGCTGTTTGGGACGGTCAGGGGCCCAGACCCGGGATAAAAGAGATCACTTATACAGTTACGTTAGCAACACTTACCTTGCAGCTTTAGCCTCGATCAGCTCAGTGACATTATGATTTACTCATTACTTTAAGAGTGCGATTACATTTCTGAAATAATGTAATCTGAACATAGAGTATTTAGTATTAGTACAACAGTACTAATAATTATAATAATAATTATTATTTATAACATATAAAAAGCCATTGTAATTAATAATAATAATAATATTAGCACTTAAAACAATTATGTTATAAATATATGCACGTAAAAACAAACAAATATAAATGTAAAACAAATACATGCATTACTAAACATTTTTATTGATATAAAATACATATGCAAATATTTAGTATTTATTTATATATATATATATATATATAATATTTTTAATATGTAATAATATTTAATTATTTAGATTATGTCAGTCATTTTGTGTTTATTTGCTGTTCCCAAAACGGCCGTCATTATTATCATACAAAGCTTTTTAGAAAACTGACTTCCTATAAACTTGATTATGATGGAAATGAGCAACAGCATAGTAAGAAATGTCATTTATTTTAAGATTTTATTATTATTAATATTTATTTTTTATGACGCGAGAGCAGTTTTATTATCAAAGCGCTCAGTATTCGATCATTAAGGTCTTACCGTTTAAAACGAAACAGTCTGAAGGAGGTTTTCACGTAATTGTAGAATCATGATAGAAGTCAAACGGAAGGACGTGCCTCCATCTCCACATTCCCACAAGCAGCCGTGTTGACTTTAAATATGGCTGCCGGACTCGTTCGGCCTGTCGGGCCGGAGTGACGCCTGGGTGTGAATCTCTAAAGACCGACCCTGTAGAACCAGATGCATGACTATTCATCCTTAAAGGACGTGTGTTACCGACAACGGCAGCTATTACACGCTCACCTCAGGCATTCCTCTCAGGGCAGGGATCATCAAAACACCGCCGCTCTGACCACTGAGGAGTCACGTACTGGTGAAAAGGAAAGGGAGGGACAACTTAATAATTTTTTTTGTTATGAATTAATAAATGAAACAATAAATGAATAAAACAAATATTCAGCACTTGTTTTCTAAACGCATACGTATATATATTAAATCAAGTATATCGTCATTGACACAGGGGGGCGAAAATTTAAGAAAACCGTTTTGATTTGTGATGAATATTAAAGTAAACATCATTTGTGAACGTGCTGTGAACATTGTAACATTTTTAAATCTAAAATGAGGCATTTTATTTAAAATATTTAATATTTTATTTAAAATAAAATGCTGTAAAAAAATTCGATCACATTTTTGTTTACTTAATATATGTATATTAATATTTAAGTGTATATAAATACACACACATGCATGTATTTTTATATATATATATATATATATATATATATATATATAAATGTATATATAAAAAAATAAAAATAATATATAATAAATATATAAAATATATAAATATATAAAAAAGTAATATATATAATTATATATATATATAAATATATATATATATATATATATATATATATATATATATATATATATATATATAGAGAGAGAGAGAGAGAGAGAGAGACCCATAATTTATTTCTGGTTATTGCTTCTTTTGCTTGTCTTTTTTGCTCCACATTTCACAATATTTTTGTGCATCATGTCATTTCTTTTAAGCATCTCTTTAAGTTGACCGCTCGTCCGTTCAGTGGTTTGCGGTCAGTCCTGCGATCAGTCCTCTTTCCTGGAGGTCCTCAGGTCTGCAGCCCCTCAAAGCCGCTGCCGCCATCAGCACGCTTTAACCCGCAGAGCGCTCGCTTCGTCCCGGACCGGATTTCAACTCTCCTTCGTCTCTTTCTCTACAGGATATACTACTGGTACGACGAGAGGGGGAAGAAGACGAAGTGCACGGCGCCGCAGTACGTCGACCTCGTCATGACGTTCGTGCAGAAGTTAGTGACGGACGAAGAGATCTTTCCCACGAAATACGGTGCGTGTGAGCAGCGCCCTCCAGCGGCCGCAAGAGAGAAGGACCGGGGCGGAAATCTGTTAGGGGCGCCCTCTGGCGTTTGTTGAGAGGAATGGCGTTCATTTCAGAAAATACAAACACGTTCAAGTTTTGGAGATGAAAGTGAAACAGAAAGTAACAAGTAACGAAAATTTAAATCATATTGTTTGATTTAATGTACAGATCAGGGTTATTTTGTTTTAATGAAAAATTAAAGCTTAAAAACGAATTGTACAATGAAATAAAACGCACACATTTGTTGGACCTAGTTGCATTAAAAGCTTAAATAGTAAATAAATTCGATACAACGCAAGTTTATTTGTAAAGCGCTCTTCACGATTTTCAAAGTTTCTGCATTTATGTTTGGTCGTGGCTTATTAGTTGTGATTATTTTTGTTATAAAAATGCAATGCAATTGAAAACAAACAGCTAAAGTACGTTTTCTTTTCGACATTTGTCGAAGTGTTTGAAAAAGGCCTGCGAAAATAGCCGCGCTCGTAATAAATACCTTTTATTATTAAAAGATCATTTTTGGGGGTGAATATAGAAATAAAAAAAATACACATACGGGTCAAAGACGACAGGAAATTCACAAAGGTATATTTATGCCAATAGAAAGCACTTTAAATGTAAGTAAGGTGTCACTTTTAGGATTTCGAATGAGTTTTGGCAAAATAAAATGTCAAAATTTGGTTGAAGTACTGTTACATTGTAAACGCGGTATTTATGCAAAAATCAAACAACATGCTTATTCGGACTTGTACATAAAAAAACATAAAAAAAATAAGGGAGCATATTAAATTTTATTGTGTTTTAAATGTCTAAACAATTCTTACTGACAAGTGGGCCAATCCTAGGGTAGTGGCAAATTTAAAAAAATAAATAAAATAACAACTAATTAGTATTTGAGGTGAAAGTAATTCATCTTTTAATGTGTCATAAGTTGATTTTTGTTGACAGGATTGTTACATTAAATTATGTTTAATGGGTACATTTCGTAAATCGTAAAAAAAAAATGTGTGATGATTTTATTTTTGGCTCAGAAAAACCAAAACAAAATTGCATTTAATTTAAAACAGGACACTATATATATATATATATATATATATATATATATATATATATATATATAATTATTTTACATTTTTTGGTTTAACAATAAAACAATTAATTGTGAATGCAAACAACATATTTATTATTATTATTGTTATTATTCAGCCATGCTAAATGACACCTGTGTTTGCTTTCAGGCAAAGACTTCCCCAACTCGTTCGAGTCTCTGGTGAAGAAGGTGTGCCGGTATCTGTTTCACGTCTTGGCTCACATCTACTGGGCTCACTTCAAAGAGTCGGTGGCTCTGGAGCTGCAGGGACACTTGAACACGCTCTTCGCACATTTCATGGTGTTCGTCAGAGAATTCAACCTGATCGAGCCCAAGGAGACCTGCATCATGGACGACCTGTCGGAGGTGCTGTGCGCCCCGCTGCCGCCCCAAACACACGGCAACCACGCGACCGAGAGATGAGCCTCTCCTCCCGCAGGCGACTCTCCTCTCGACGGGGCCCCGAGGGGGCCCTCGTAACCAGCACAGATCGCTGTGAATGTTTCCCACGGGACGAAACCATCCGTCTCCGTTCTCGTTTATACAGGAACTCTTTGTATTTCACTTCGCGGTTTTATTAAGTTTTTTCTCGCGCATGCGCTCTCGGAGGTTTTCGTCTTCTTTTAGGGAATGGTGTTTCAGCTCGGCAGTGCCTTAGATTTGCAGCTAAGGTATTGTCGGTTTATATGCAACAATAACGTACGATTGACCTCTGGCTCCCCCTTGTGGAGGGAGCGACGTCCCGCGCCGACTCTTCGTCCTCCCCGCAGCCTTATTTCGCCTAAAACTGTAGCGGACTAGTGCAGAATCCTTTTTTTTTTCATATCCTAGCCGTCATAATCAGTGTCTTTTGTGTTTTCGAATCATTTCCGATGTACTAGTCGGCCTTCTACGATGACGTGTGAAGGTGGTAGGTTAGCGACAAGGATATCAGCGGTATCTGCGGACCGATGGTCGCTGTGTTGCATTGATGAGCACATCCTCCAGCGTCACGACCTTCATTATTTTTTTTATTTCACTTCTTCTTTTAAGTTATCAGAGGTCATGAATATTGTGGCAGCCCACGTGTGTAGAAAATGCACATTAAGTTGAAACTAAATAGATTGAAACTATATATATATATATATATATATATATATATATATATATATATATATATATATATAAAATTAAGAAAATCACAGTAATTGCCTTTTAGCGAGAGAGAATCTCTCCTTCTTATTTTATTTATTTTTACCTTTTTTTTTTTAAAAAAATCTATTTGCAGAGTTCTTCAGTTCTTGCTTTCTTTTTATGTATTTTAATTATCTAAGTTAAAAGCCACTTAATATTTTAAGCTCTGCGAAATATAATCGAATAAAAACAGGAAACGCCACATGACTTCGGTGTGTTGTGCTTATTTCGTGACTGAGACGTCTTTCTACACATCAGGAAATAAGTTGTTTTGTAAAGGAGTCGTTTGAATGGTATGGAAGTCCGTTTCAACTGCGATATGAAAAATAAAAAGATAGCTGCAACTTTTTATCTCAGAGTTCAGACTTTATTACAATTTTGCCTCGAAATTTTTGCAATTCTTTTTGTCTGAATTCTGAATTTCAATTTCTGAAAGAGTGTGTGTATATATATATATATATATATATATATATATATATATATATATATATATATATATATATATATATATATATATATATATATTCTGTTGTTTCCTGCCTTAGAATAAAACATTTGTGAGTTTTATTTCACAGTTTTGTTTTGTTTTCTTGTGATTTAAAGTTTCTCTTAAAATGTTTAGAATTTTTCTCAGAATTACACTTCTATACTTAAATTCTTTTAATCGCTATTATCTTTTTTTTTTTTTTTTTTATCAGGCTATTGCAACAGCTTCCGCAGAATAGTTTACACTGAAATCAGATGAAAACATGAAAAAAAAAAAGTGTTTAAAAAGTGTCATAACTGCGCGCGTGCCCGTGTTAAATTTAAATAAAACGCGCGTTTTTCCGGCGTCACGGAGAATCCTCGCGCTGATTGGCTCCCGCCCTTTAGACGCGTCATCATAGTAGTGCGCCGAAAAGACCACGCGACAAACCTCGAAGATGAATCAAGTTTCTACTTGGAGCCGAGGAAGCGGCTTTTCTGTCGGGCAGGTAAGATAATTTTCCTGTAAACCGTCTCAAAAAACAAACGAATAACAGTGCTATTAAACTGAATAAAACTCAACCAAACAATTAATATGTAGGTCAACTTAACAACTTCAAGTGGCGTAATACTGGCCATGACCACAAGATGGCAACATTTCTCAATTAAGAAGCTGTCGGGTATAAACCTGGAGTATTTAAAAGGCTCGTGAATATTGATTAAGGTAAGGCACCTGGAGGGTCAGGACGGTTGCCAAGCAACATCAGGATAATTGCATTCAGGTAAAGCAGAGTCGCCTAATTAATATCCATAAGGATAAGCCGTACTGCGGGAGAATAAGTGTTTGAAAGCAGTGAATGTTAAACGGGAAACGCGGTACGAATGAACAGGCTTGGTTTATTTCTATAACGAGGCAGGCATTAAACAGGGCGTTCATACGAGACGTCATGCTCGCTCGACGCACGTGCAGCCGCTCAACCCCCTGAGAGCTTCATTCAGACGTGCGTCTCTCAACAAGAGAGCTTTAGAGAGAGAAAACGCGTGCTTCCGTATTTCTTATCCTCACTAAAATATACAATATCAATATAGAATATTGCTCTAACATTTGACCGTAAATACAAACGCGGTAGTGCAGCATTAACCTCCTGAGACTTATTAAAGTGGACTTAGCTAGTTTTAGAGGTACAAAGACATCTCCGATTATTTAAAAAATGCTATTAAAATATTAAACAAATAGTACAATTGTTATTGAGTGACTATATAGAGAGCAGGCTATGTAAAAAATATAATTAACATTCAAATATTTGTATTTAATGTTAATTTTCATATATTTTTTATTTAATTGTAATAATACTTTATATCGATTTCAAATTAAATGGATGTTAAAAATGGATGTTAAAGATTACAGTAAAATAATAAATTGTTAGCTAATAAGCAGCATATAAAAAAATATCAAATAGAAAAATATTTCAAAAAGTAACAAATATTAAATGACATAAATTAATATTACCTATGTATAAATTAAATGTAATGTACTGCATTTACGTACCATGGTGGACGAATTAATTTGTTGATTTAGTTGAATTGGGCATTAAGAAAACTTTGAAACTAACTAGTTCCCAGAAAACTAACCTGCCACGGGAGGAATCTACTGAAGCATGAAAAATGATGGACAGACCTCAACCCCGTCAAGCAAACTGGAAAAATAAACCGGAACCGATCTGTACATTCAAAGAAAAGCCTTTGGCTTGAGTTGCAGAAGATATCGTTGCTACAAAAGGCTGACATACCAAAAGTTAGCATTAAAAGTGGATAAAAACAGCATCTTCATCTGATTTTTTTCCTGTGCTCAGAACAACCATCTGCAGGTTTCATGAGCGTTATGAACTGAAATCATGTTTTGAAGGCCAAAAAGGTCCATATTTTCAGGTCTGTAGATGTTCTGAAACTCTTGGAGACCACTATGTGTGTGTAATATAAACACACACACTATACTGCCAAAAGTATATGAAGGTTTCCGCTTCCAACCAACAAGTTTGAATACTTCAGTAATTCCCATGAGTGTGAGGTATGAAGCAAGGCTGAACAAGAAACCGTTCAGTCAGGGTGGAAGAACTTGCCTGGTCTGCAGAAAGCCAGCTGAACGCTCCACCGAATACCAGCGACCACTTCAGACGCGTCCAAAACTCTTCGACGATGGAAACGCAATTTTTAAATGCATTTCAGAATTCCGTTTCCATCTTTGTTGCCAGAGTTTTAGAAGTGCCTTTCTGTTTTGAATGAATCCCAATGTGTTTGTCCATATATAGTCCGCGTTTAACTTCACTCCAGAGGTTTCCACGGACCGCTCGAGGTCTTCCACGCTGACTCGATCAATCATTCGCCTTGTACGCAGAGAATAGAAACTGTTCCTATGAAATTAGAAGATTGTCCAGAACATGAAGTCATTAGGATATGAAGATGTTTCATGAAGATATTTCCTATCATAAATATGGTATAAAAAAGTGCATTGTGAGTAACTTCATTCAAGGCGATTTTCTCAATATTTCACATTTTTCAGATTCAAGATTTTCCAACAGTCGTATCTCAGGCCAAACAGTGTCTTATATTGTCCCAACAAACCCTAAATCGATGGAAAGCTTACTTATTCAGCTTTCGGCTGATGCGTAGATTGACAAAACTGAGCCCTGGTGACTGGTTTTGTCGTCCAGGGTCACATTTGCGCTCATGGAACTTACTAAAGAAGTCAAACCTGTTCATTAGAAGGGGGCGTCCCGATACGATATATATACACACGCCCTTTGTTTGGGTCTCAGGAGGTCAATGGCAGAGTTCTTTCACAGTTCTTTGGTGTTCTGGTGTCTGATTCTCCTCCTCACCGACGCGCCGCTGGTCTCCAGCGGTCTGAAGCTCTCCATCCCTCCCGCTTCATCCAAAGCACGCGCGCTGCAGCTCGGCGTCGCCACCTTCACCGTGTTCCCAAACTTCGAGTAGTCCACGGCGTACATCCCGTCCTCCTCGGACACCGTCGGCACGAACCTCTGCCCCCACAGGATCTCCTCGGACAGGTAGGAGGTCCGCGCTTGGGTGGTGATGCCGGTGGTCTCCACCACCCCCTCCAGGACGACGATCACCTCGATGTCCTCGTGCAGCAGATCCGCCGCCGATAGATCATACAGAGGGCTGCTTTTATCGATAACGTGGCTGATGATGAGGGGAGACACCAGGAAGATGCTGTTGGTGCCCACCGGGTTGTCCATCTGGATGTCGATCTGGTCCAAAGGCACGATCTCTCCTTCGTTGGTGACGGTTTTGCGCACCACCTGCATGTGCACCGTGGCGCTGATGATCATGCTCTTCCTCAGGTCCCCGAGGCGGAACATGAAGCACAGCTTGTCGTTCCTGACGGTGATGACCGCGTGCTTGCTGAAGATGAGCGTCTCCGCGCGCCGGTTCGCCTGCGCCGTTTTCATGAAGATGCATCCCAGCATGATGGCGTTGATCACGAGCCCGACGATGTTTTGGAGGATCAGTATCACGATGGCCGACACGCACTCCTCCGTGATCATCCGCCCTCCGAAGCCGATGGTCACCTGCACTTCGATGGAGAACAGAAAGGCGGAGGAGAACGAGTGGATGTCCGTTACGCACGGCACGAAGTCGTCCCCTTTCGCGTCCAGATCCCCGTGCGCGAACGCGACGAGCCACCAGATCATCCCGAACAAGAGCCAGCTGCACAGGAACGACATGGTGAAGATCAGCAGCGTGTGAAGCCATTTCAGGTCCACTAGAGTAGTGAAGACGTCCTGGAGAAAGCGTCCTTGTTCGCGGATGTTCGTGTGCGCGACGTTGCACGTCCCGTTCTTGGCGACGAAGCGCGCTTTCCGCGTTTTAGTCTTGAATTTGGGCTGCAGCACATCCTCCGCCAAGCGGGTCAGCAGATAATCCTCGGGAATGAGTCCTTTTCTGGACAACATAGCTGGTCCATGCTATAACGACTTCGCTTAATAACGGCCGCGTTATTAAGCCGTAACGCGGCTCGTGCTTTTTTTCTTTACTTCGCGCGCGCGCGCGCTCGCGGGAGGTGAGGAGGTCCCGCGGGAAGACGCCGCTTTTAGTGCTCCGGCTGCCGCTGCCTGTCAATTGAAACCTGATATTTTCTCGCACATCCTCAGATGTGACTTTGGGCCGGACAGAAAGACTCGTTCAGCACGGGGCATGCGTGCTAATGCGAACTTTAGCACAGTTAGAAACCGCTCTGCGTTAACAATTAAACGACACGCTACACTACAACCAGCGCTCCGGCTCGGAGCACACTGATACAAGAAAGGCTATCATCAACAATCATGTGCTGGACAGCTGTCTCATATTACAGCGTTACTTCTAACTTCTCATCATAAAGAGCATTATTAATATAATACAGTAATATAGATTTTTTTTTCTTATTTATTATTAACTTTATAGCCCAGTCTTTTAAAATTCTAATCATATTTGAACTTTTTTTAACCAGTCTCTAACCAGCATTATATCAGCTTTTTAAAAAACTATTTTTACCTAGGTGTTTTTTATAAAGCTAAAACTTATTTAAAGTGTGGAAGATATATTTTGTTATATTATTTATATTATTATTTACCTTCTTTAAAAAAGAAGAGTGTGTTAGTGTGTATATATGTATATGTGTGTGTGTGTATATATATATATATATATATATATATATATATATATATATATATATATATATATATATATATATATATATATATATATATATATAATTTTTTTTTATTTAATTTATTAGATTTTTAAATAATTTAAACACATTTGACAAAAGCATATATTTTAATTTTCAACTTTTTAACCTATTCTATTTACAAAAAGTATATTATAACCAATATTATCCAATAACATATATTATATTAATGACATTTTAACCTAACCTATTGGACATTAAACATACTAGTTAAGTTTTAATAGTTTTTATCTTTTTAATAGTACTAAAATTTTTCTATTATTATATAATCAGAATTATTATAGACAACAATCCTTTACTAAAGCACTTTACTCTGGATTGACAAAAAGTAATAATAAATCAGGATGTATACAAATTCTAATGCACTTCAGTTTCCAGTACTATAACCAGCTGACAATAAAAGGGGAAGTCATGAAAGCATACAAGTTGTTTATATATTTTTATTAATAAATGATTAACATTTTATTTACAAATGTGATGATAATCGCAGTAATAAATTATTCATTATTCGTGGTACAATTGCACTTTCAGTGGAGGGTCGGTGGTTTATTTGTCGGCTCTCACGAACGACGCAAACACACTGTCCTCTCGATTGAGGAGAGCCTCTGGTTTATCAAACTCCAGAATGACGCCTCTCTTCATCACAATCACCAGGTCTGCGTTCAGGATGGTGTGCACGCGGTGCTGCGGAAACACACACACAGGATAAATCACCTCTCGCTCACTAAAAGCATTCGCTCGACTTTAACAACAAGCAGACTGTAAATATTAAAATCAGTAAGCAAACGTACAGCAATGGTGACCACAGTCCTGTCGGCGAAGGCAGTCATCACTACTTTCTGCAGAATGCTCTCCTATTAAATAAAACACATTATTAGTATATAACACAGCATAATATAGCAATGTAATATATGATTTTTTTAAAAAATACTTTCATACTTTAGAACTAACCTAAACTTTATATTTGAACATTTTTATAATGTCATAACCTATTAAAAAGAGCATTAGTAATTTATTATATTTTGTTTTTAGAATAACAAGCTTTTTAGCATAACATAAAAAGAGCATTATAAATATTTCATTTTTATTTAGCATTTTAACCTTTTTTAACCTAACATTTAAAAGAGCACTAATATTATTTTTAAATAATTTAACCTTCTAACCTAGACTAACATTAAAAAGTATGTATATATTTCTTTACCCAACCTACTATAAAAAAACATTATAATATATGTATAATATTCCTTATGACCTTTGTTGATATTTTTAAAATAATTTCTAACGTTTAAACAAAATACCACTGTAATATATTGTAGTGCATTAATATATATCTTTTTAATTGTATTTCTCCAATATATGTATTTATTAATTATTATTACTACCATTTAAGTGAAGATTTACTTGAAAAGTTAACTTTAGTATATATTATTTTACATATTAGTGCTTTAATGACGGTTTATGTTCAAGCTAGCATGGCATTTTTCTGCTGAATTTTTGATATCAGTCTGTAGGTGGTGCATAAACACCAGCACTTCTCACACAGACGCTTTCCTTTCGGTATGAATCAGTCAAATTGACCATCACTGTGTGTCCACTCCTCTGTTAAAGTCAGTCAGTGCGTTTAGCAGAGCCACGCTTCATTTATTCAGAGAGATGAAGGCAGAGGAGAAGAGTGCTGGAGCATCGAGTGAATCGAGGTCTTGGCCTCTGGGCGGTTCACTCTACCTCTCAGACTCTCTAAACACACACACACACACACCGTAGCCATGTCTATGGAAGCAGTGGCCTCGTCCATTATCAGAATACTGCTCTTCCGCACGAACGCTCGAGCCAGACAGAAGAGCTGACGCTGCCCCTGGCTGAAGTTCTCCCCACCTTCAGTTATTATAGCATCTGAAACGCAAGGAGAAAGACTGAAATCAGAACTTTAGATTCACAGTCTAAAGGGTTTTATGTGTTCAGAGCGAAATGTTGGTGCAGCTGGTTTAATGTCTGGAGGTGATGTGATTACCAGCTGACCGCACAATTTAATGTCTTTTTCTGTCGAGAGGGGTACACCAGGTCATTCATTCATAAAATCTTACCCCATAACCCTACAACATTTGGCCAAATCTAATTAGTTTATTATCGAGTCAACAACAACATGAACTCTTTTTCATTATTAACCTAAAGAAAATAATTTTGGTCCCACTTTCTCTGAAGTGTCCCTAGTTCCCGTGTACTTAGTATGTAGGCACACATTGGTGCTTCTACCCTTCTGGGGGTGGTTACAGTAGAGCTATAGATACTATGTTACTAGATGTTTAAAGTGGGACCCTTTGGGGAAAAGATCCGTAAAAGACAACTACACCTTACTAAATTGTCCTATTACATATACGTTCAGAAATAATACAAGAAAAGTGCTGTAACGAATTCTCAAAAGTCAAGGTAGTAATAATGTTATAATACCAGCCGATTATATAAACTAAAAATATTGAGTTAAAACAGTAAACGGCAGCTTTCTGCCCATCACCATGATGCAAACACAAAATATCAGACACACAGTAGAAGTTCTTTACAGGTTTTTTTATTTGATTGCGCTACTTTTCCATAGTTGTTTTTTTTTTTTTTTTTTTTTTTTATGTAAACATGTTTGGTGCCTCACGCATGAACTAAATGTCTTTTTATTTCTATTCCACTTGTCACAGCGCGAGCGGTTAATCACAAGCGCGGTGGGATAATTTTCTCTTTTCATATTTTATTATTGATTTTATTCAACATCGCGATTCCTCAATTTCTAAACAATAAAGCGCTACTGTAAACCAACTTCTCTAGAAGCCTGTGGGCTGGGTGCAGGCCAGAAGATGATCGGGCTGATTTCTAGGTAATGTCCCGGATATCTTGGTGGTTGTAAAGATTATCTTATCAGATTTTCCCGTGGTGTGACGTGTGACTGAATCTGCTCGATACGATCTGGAGATCATCGCGTGAAACTAAACGATATCCGATCAGAAAGCACAGAAGCAGCAGAGATTGAAAATCTTTTGGTGTGTACCCAGCCCAGGATATCATAATTTAGTACAGGGACCGATTCTCACTATTATATAGTTGCTTATTAGCATGCCTGTAATTATCGTATTGGCTGTTTATTAGTAACTTATTAAAGCACATATTGTGCACAATCATATTATTCTACATCCTTAATACTTAATATAACAAAAACCTTACTAACAATTAATAAGCAGCAAATAAAGAGTATATAGAGGGAAAAATAATGGTTTGTTAATATCGATAATCATACCTTAAAATAAAGTGTGACTTTATCATCATGAATATTTTTCCATAGAAATATCAGCATCTGCACCAAATTGCATATTTCTGGGCTTTTTGATAAAATAGAGGTGTTTCTTCCTCCGTATTCTGATTATATTTTATTATTTGAGCCTGAATCAAAATCAGACATGAATTCATTCATTAATGACAAGATGTCCAGGTTTTAAGTGAACAATCTCTTTAACATGTCCTTTCTATCAGTATCTGGTGTGTTTCATCGTCTTACCTAGTCCTCCCGGCAGGGTTTTAACTACCGGCTTGAGCTGGGCGATTTCTAACGCCTCCCACAGCATGCTGTCTGTAGCCTTCATCTCCGGGTCTAGATTAAAACTGAAGAAGACGAGGTATTAAAAAAGCTCATTAAAAATTCAGCTTGCCCTAGAAATCCTACAGTGTTGAGGCTTTTAAAAACACTGAAACGAGACAAAAAACTGAGCTCACTCTGCTGCCGCTCTGGTACCCGAGAGAGAAACAGCCGTAATAAATAATACACGAATGCTGCTTTATGCTTGTCTGTCTTCTATTCATAATGTAGAGTTTGTGAAATCATATCTCATGTATCCGGTTCTAACTGATCGTGTTGTTCAAATGTAAATGACTTGCGTCAGTGTTTGATTTCATGAGACGCACCGGATGGTTCCGCTGAATAAGAAGGGATCTTGCAGAATGATAGAGAAGCGCGACCTCAGCGTCTGAAGAGGCAGCTTTGCTATATCGATGTCATCGATGATTATTCGTCCTGTTAAATTATACAGATTTAAAATCCATATATTATACATACTATGTAATTTAAATGACATTAGCTTGAAAAACGGGTCACCTTCAAATGTGTCCACCATCCGGAAAAAGGCTAATGAAAAAGACGACTTGCCACTTCCTGTTCTACCACAGATACCAACCTTTAACAGATCAACACAACAAACTTTATCGTGTTGTATTTTTTATTTTATTTATACATAAAAAAATATACATTTTATTGCGTTTATGCTACTAAAAAAGCAGTGATCTCTGTCTCTTTGCAGATGGCAGTCAGTTGTACCTTCTGTCCTGGGCTGATGTGGGCATTGACGTGTTTGAGGACCGGCTTCAGGGTGCTGTCGTACCTCACGCTCAGATTCTGGATCTGAATCTCACCCCGCTGTGGCCAACCCTCATGGACCTGAGACGCCGCTGAGAGAGAAGCATTCAACCAAAGAGACAGGAGACGTAAGTTATGCAGAAAACGAGAAATGGAGACAGATGCTGAGTGTACGACTGGAAGTGAAGGCTCGTATATCCGGTCTATAGCGATACTCACACAGCAGACCCTCGTAGTTTTCAGGCTCAGTTTTCAGCAGAGCTTTTATCCTCTTCACAGCTCCTAACTGTACCTCCATGTCTGCCAGGTTACGCACCATCCAGTTCAGATAGTTAGACACCTGAGAGATGCAATATACAGAAGTTATCCAACGTTACTGATGATCAGCGTGTTGAAATATGTAGGTGAGCTCTTACCATGAGGGCGTATGTGAGTCCCAGCCCCACCAGCCCCGTGGACAGATGATTGTACAGAGAGTTTGTGATGGACGCCACAGCTGCTATTAAAACAATACAAGCCCCGATGTACTCCTGCAGGAGATACAACAGTATAACAGTTACCCCTCGGCCTATTTTGGAAGCATTTATTTTTAACGTCGCAGAAACTGGAACAGACAGTAACGACTTGTGGCTGATAAACGCACCATTCTAACCTCCAGCCAGCGGTTGGCCGCTGTGAGGAAGAGAGAGGCCATGTTATTGGCATCTGTGAACTCTAGAAGTCTCTGTCTGAATCTAGGCTCATACCTAAGAAAGGAAAGTACCAGAAGAATCTGTTTAAATGGAGTGACTTTAACCAGAGCGACACAAGAAGACTTCTGCGCACCTGAACGCTCTGATGGTTGTGAGCCCCTCTACTGTCTCAGAGAAGTGTGAGAGCAGAGGAAGCTGAGTGCTGTCTTCAAGCTGCTGGAGATCTCTGCAAACACACGCAGGTCAGTTCAGCTAAACATCTTAAAAGCACAGTTCACTCCAAAAAAAAAAAAGTCTGTCATTTATTACTCACCCTCATGTCGTTCCAAACCTGAAAGATCTTTGTTAATCTACAGAACGCAAATTAAGATATTTTTGATGAAACCCGAGAACCTCCATAGACAGCACCCAGATCCAGAAAGGTAGCAAGGACATTTGGTTCAACTGTAATTTTACAGAGCTAAGGGAAGTTTTTTTTCTGACACGAAAGAGAAGAAATTTTATTCTTGTAGCTTCATAAAATTGTGGTTGAACCACTGATGTCACATGGACTATTTTAACAATCTCCTTATTGACTTTCTGGGTCTTGAATGTGTCGGTTGTGTTGCTGTCTATGCAGGATCAGAAAGCTCTTGGATTTCATCAAAAATATCTTAACATATGTTTTTAAGATTAGCAAAGGTAATACAGATTTGGAACGACGTAATATGACGTAATATGAACGTATATGAAGTGCTCTCTTAAGACACGAATAAAAACTTTTAGAAAAGTAATCTCTGTGAGTATATAACCTGTATATAGTCTGTACAAGTATATAACCTTCCTGACAGTAATCCATACAACCCCAGTGGATGAATCAATGAATCAAAATAAACCTGACTGCAAATGTGCGTTCAAGAGAGGGTCAGGTTTACGCTTGAGAAGTTGTTTGCATTGAAGCTCGCTCGAGAAGCTTCCACATCAGTTCTCGCATGAGCTTCATAGCAAGCTTTATACACACTTCACCAGGCTCTTACATCATACTTTACAAAGCACTGAAGTCACTCTGTTCAACTACAAGTCACTGCTTCCTGTTTACTGTCGTACATGCGTTCATGAGAGAGTCAAACGTACGTTAGTTTCACAACTTTACATCACACTTTACACTATATACACACTGTATAATTCATACTTTACTACATGCTAATATTTATGTCAAGCAAAAACTCGGTCTTACCAGGAATGATCATAGAACTGTAATAGTTTATAGTTTGTTTTTTAACTATAAACCTTTGCTTCCATCCAACTAATATACATGCATTTGTGGGCCACAAACTTTACAATGTAGCAGATTCTGTCTTTTAATTCATGTATGACAGTTAAGCGGTTTATAGATTAACAAAACGTTTTAAATATTCTATATTTATATACAGAAGACACTGATTTATGCCCTAGGGTTACATGAATTACTCCCATGATGGCTGTATGTGCTTTTTTGAGCATCTTTTGCAACTTTTGGGCAACCATTGCATCATTATAGACTGATTCTCTAAAAATCTTCATTTATATGTATATGAAGCAATAAAGACACATGCTCATAGGGTTGGCATGAGGCAGAGTAAATGACAATAGAATTTCATTTTTGGGTGAAGTACCCCTTTAAAGAAACATTCCACTGTTTTAGTTATTTTTTCAACTCCCCTACAATTAAACAGTTGAGCTTTACCACTTTCGAAACCATTGGAGTCTGGTGGAGCACTTTCAGCTGTGGCTTAGCATAGATCATTAAATCTGATGAGACCATTAGCATCTCGCTCAAATAATGAAGAGTTTATTATTATGCAATATTTTTCCTATTTACTACTTGGCTTTTCTGTAGTTACATTGTATACAAAGACTAAAAGAAAATGAAAAGTTGCGGCCTAGAAAATAGCAAACTCTTTGGTCAGTTTTTTTGAGATGCTAATGGTCTCATCAGATTCAATGATCTATGCTAAGCTGCAGCTAAAAATGCTATCGCCAGATTCAGGGATCAGCTGAATGGAATGGTACTGACATCAAATTTGTGACAATTCTTAAATTCTGTTAGATCTATCTAAATTAAAATGCATGAAATTACAAAGGAGCACATGACTGTCGCCAATATTTTGTTGTTTACATTATTTTACAATAAATCAATATTAAGCTATTGGAGAATGAAGAGTTTCAGTTCTCATGCATGTGATGAATGAATCTGATCGGTTACTTTGATGCTACTCTGAAGTATTTCTGGATGAAGTAGCAGGCGATGGCCAGCGGTGCGACTACGATGAGGAAAACCGGCGTAACGTATGAGATCACACCCAGAGCTGATACACACAGCAGCGTTGAGCGACTCAAACACTCCAGAGTGGAGGGAATGTGCTGAAACATGAAGAGACACAAATATTAATACGCAGTTGTTTAAAAGCTATCGCTAATGGCTGTTCTAACAGTCAACCAAGGAAGACGTATTGCCTCACGCAGAAATATCATAACATCATACCTGATCTATTGTATTGGTGTCAGAAGAGAAACGGTTTAATATACTTGCTAAAGGAGTTGTTTCAAAGAGCCTGAAAAAGAAGGATGAGAAGAATTTAATCGAATTTAGCTAAAGGCCACTTTTTAATACACAAAATTTGGATGATATTCCAGATATTCCAACTATAGCTCTGTACAAGCACCAGTCCAAAACTGTAAGGTCATTCTTCGTGCTTTCACGTGTACGGTTTGTTGCCTTTCAGAAGAGCTTCGGGTTTAAGAGCTGCAGTCCTCATCAACATTCACTGTATGTAAAAGAGCAGCTAGGACATTCTGATAAATACAGAATTTGGTGTTTCACAGAAAATACTACATTTATAAAAAATAATCATTTGCATGTTCATGCTTCTGTCAGACACATATAATTATAAAGATTAAACAAAATAATAAATTCAATATTTAGTAATATTAAAGTAAATTTTTTTTTTTTTTACTGCTGTAAAATGATTCATCTCGATTAATCATATCCGAAATTTAAGTTTTGTGTACATAATGTGTTTGTGCTGTGTATATTTATATATAAATACACACAAGCATGTAAGAAAAATATGTTGTTTATATATTATATATACTGTATTATACAAATTATATTATATATATATATATATATATATATATATATATATATATATATATATATATATATATATATATATATATTAACTACATTGAAAACATACAGTGTGTATATTTATACATATATAATATACATATCACATATATACATTATATATGTATTCAAATATTTCATGTATGTTAAACAAATTTGATTATTAAATGCAATATTACTATTTTTATTATTATATTTAACTCTTATTATTCATCTATCTAGCTAGCTTTTCACCAACTTTCGCCAGTTCGGGAGAGCTTCTCTAAAGAAACAGCTAGTTACAAATTAGCATATCACCCTGCTTTTCCATATGTCCTCCCATGAGCACTTAGAGCGTTACAAAGTCGCTAAATCCCCCAATCAACGTTTGCTTTGCTAAATGAGCCATAGAGAGGGTACACAGGCAAAGAGCTATAAAACAAGACTCCTAGCCACCCACCTCATGTCCTCTCGTCTAATACATACCCACACACACCGTGACTCAGTCATGACAAATTACACACACTATACAGTAATTATTCACATAAACGCCTAACAAATATAAAACGTTTAAAATGTACCTCATTGGAGCAAGAATAATATTATTGAGCAGATTGTGGTGGAGTTCTTTGGCCACGCGCAGGCCTGTCCACTCCACAGCCACCGATGTGGCCAGACACAGTACTATACCCAGACAGCACAGCAGACTGAACACCAGCAGGTATGACGAGTGACTGAAACCCAAGTCCTGCGAGGAGAACAAAGACACTTCAAAAAACATGAAAAGGCATATAAATGCTACGCCAAAAAACCTCAAATTTGTGCTATTGTTATGGATAAGTCATGCTTACTATTTTGGCCTTGTTTATTGGATTAGTTATTATTCTGAATTTAAAAGGCCTTGAGTATATCTACCATAAAAGCTGGATTTAAATTACACATCAAGACATTAAGGATTTTCTGACTGATGCACTGCGACCCTCCAACACGCTGTTGAAATAACAAACTGAAAGAAAATCAATTGGCAATCAAAACGACTAAAAGGCTATTCATTACTGCAGAACTCCAGCAGAGAACATCAATAATGAGAATTAACTTAAAAAGAAAATATCTAATTAGTGGAAAATCTAAATCAGGGTTAAGTCTACTTTGCGTTCTGCACGGCTTGCTTAAAATTCGCTGAGCAATTTCTTAAGCAGTGATGGAGAGCTGAGTATTGATCTGGTTTGTTACAATACAAAAAAAGAAATAAATAGGCTGATAAGATGACCTGCAGGGTCTCCGAGGAGCATGTGGAGTGGAAAAAATTGGGATTTTTTGCGCTTATCGCACAGAGCAGCTGTGTGTGAATCCCATGGGACGGTGAAGACATTTATGCAAAACCCTTTTGCTGCACCTGTGTGTCTTCAAAAAAGGCAGAACTCTGATGGACCACCGGCTTCTTCTAAGCAGCACAGTTTTATCCATCTGACTGAGTCAAGCTGAGGTTTATTAGATAAACGTCCTCGCCTCTAACCCTTAACAACTGGAGTCTAGCCTTACTGTGTTATCTGAGCTGTCAGAGCACATGCTAGCTCCAGGCTGAGCCCACCACAACATGCTCTTCCTCAGTGACAGCAATGGTCTATTAATAAAGTGATAAGACTGTCTCTTAACACCTTCTCTTGTCTTTTTCCTGTGTGCTATTTTCAGTTTTTATGTGCCTCATGGACATATAAAATACCAGTAGGGCATTACCAAATTGGCATATTTATCATGGAGACTTTCAATAACACAAGCAGCCAATCTAAGCTGTCCGAGGTTGAGGAACTGTGCCACTTTAGCAGGTGCAAACCATAAATTATGTAAATCTTCTAGCCTCTAAGCCTAAATCATTCAAGAGTGCATACTCTTTCCGAAGTAGAAATCAAGTATGTTTTCTTGCGGCATTTCATTTATTGTATACCTTTTAAATTCGCTTTGAAAGAAGAGCAGCAGCAGCAGTATGGTGTGGATATATCTGTGGCAGCTCAGCTCTATATATAGTGACTTGAAGATGTGGCGTCCTTGCCTGAACTCAGCTGAATGATAAAAAAAATTAAATTTCAGAACACATCCACCGATTGCGTAACCACCTTGGACCACTGGTAGCTCAAAGGTGTTTAGAAGTCAGCAAAGTCCCCAAAAAGTTATCTTTGGTGAGCTGTTTCGAACTGCCAAAAAGAACTTCATTTTGGCCTGAATTTGATCAAAATTACATCGTTTCAGTTCGTTCTTTTGAATTAATTTGAAGTATATCAGGGCCTTAACACTCCTGAAACCACCCAGCATTTTTTTTTTGTTTACACATAATATTGGCTATCTTTACCTGCACTAGGGAGCAGTTGTGTGCAGCTGCATCGATTTTGGCAGTGATGACTTTGGACGTCCAGTGAGCGAGCCAGTAGTCGATGGCCACCAAAAGAGAGTGTTTGAGGAGCTGGGACAGCAGGAGCAGGAGGAGCAGCAGGAGGCCTGCAGAGCTCAGGTACGTCCCACAGGATCTCCATGGGATAGTGGCTCTGTGCCTCATCACTTGAGACAGGTTATCTTCTTCATCACTCTCCACAGACTGTTCTAAATATAGGAAAGGAAAACAGAAATATATATCGATGGATAGATATTGTGACAGCTTCCCAGATAGACAGAGAGATGATGTGACAACTGGTCCCTTCTGACATTGGTATGAAATATCCACAGAACAATCTTTTGAGCAAGTGCAAACTTGAAGTGTAAATAGTGTTCTGCAATTGCTGCTCTAAATTTAAAACTCAGCGTCATGTCGGCATTTTAAAACCACAAGTGTAGGTGGATGGCAAAGGGGAGAGATATAGAAAAGAATAAACACGAGAAAAATGCTGCAAAGCCCACAGGCATGTAACACTTGGACCATGCCAGGAATACCCTTGAGTACTTACTAGCACAGCACATTAGCCATGATGAAGAGAAAAAACGTGCTACAACCCACTATGGTTTAAGAACTCAGCACAATCTCAATGCTGAGGAGACCGAACCATACCCACATTCATTATTCATTCATTCCAGCATGGTCTGGTCTGCCAGCAGATGATAAATGCTCTCGCTCTCTCTCCCATGCTACAATTAAAATCAGCACTGTTTAGGAAGGTAATTGAAATAGTGCCTGGAGAAAATTATCTGTTTTTTTCAATGGCAGTTAAAGCCAACTGACCAAACCCTGTACCATTGTTTGTTAGAGGATAATAAAATGGCGATTTAACAGAGAACACTATGTGTGCAGTGACTCTTCTGGAAGAGTTTCTAGTCACTTCTTCAAGCAAATCATGGAGTCTATTGTTTTGTAAGTCACTGCACTCAGAAGGCCATCCTTTCAATATAGATTCAGTACTGGAGTATATTGAAATGTGGCCAGCTGCCACATGACTGGAGCTCAGCCTATATCTGCCGTCTAGAGAATACTTAATTGCTGTGAACCATTATTTCCCTCCAGCCCATGAACACAGGAACTCTTTGATGCACTGAATCTAGCATTATTCTCAAGACTAATGCTTTTCAGCAGGGGGTCCAATCCTGCTCCTGGAGGGCCACTTTCCTGAAGATTTTAGCTGTAGTGGCACCTGCCTCCAAGTTTCTAGTAATCCTGAAGACCTTAAATAGCTGGTTCAAGTGTGTTTGATTAGTGTTGGAGCTAAACTCTGTTGGATAATGGCCCTCCAGGATCAGGTCTGGACACCCATGAATTACAGTTTTATATGCTGCCTCCAAGTCCTCCAGGGAAGTTCCTACTTGCAAATGATCAACTACAAACTTGAAAGTAATGTGCGTTTGCTGTGTAATTGATGCTGTAAGGCAGTGGTGTCCAGTGTTGCCCCTGGAGGGTGTGGGGTTGCAAATTTAATCATCTGTTTAAGCTCTGCTGATCCCTCATCCTAACAAAACATCACATTAAAAACTAGGGTAAAGTACATTATATGGGATGTTCGATGTGAACATGATGGCATCACTTCAATCATTAAAATATCTAGAGTGTTCAGTGAAGGAGATTTTTTTTTATTGAGAGTGTGAATGTTTTCATGGCTTTAGTTTTCTTGCTTAAGTCATTTGTGTAACTGCTATCTTTAGAGACTAGGTTTGCTGATTTTCTGTATTGTCTTTAAATGCTTTAGTTAAGTGGTCACTTCTGAGGCTGTGTGTAAAGTCAGCACCTTTAAGGACTTCTCCAGAGAGTCTATTAAATACAATAGACTACAGAGAATAGGACTTTGTCAAAAAAGAATCAGCCTAAAAATAAGTCTCCTGGGTTTTGATGCTGGGTTTCCTACAAGGGCTAGCGTCTAGCAGAGTATATCGCCAACCTGCTCAAACAACTTGAGTGAAAGTTTCTAGCTGAGGTCTGAAGACCTTGACTAGTTCAGATGTGTTTAATTAGATTTGGAGCTAAACTCTAAAGGACAGTGGCCCTCCAGAATTATAACTGGACACACCTGTAGTAAGGAGTTACTTTGGGAAGATGAACATGAAGAAATCAGCAAGAACAAAAAGTGTTTTGTTGCCAAACTTAATCAAGTTGGAAAATGTTCACAAATTATCCCGGTGTATATAACAAACAAACACACAAACCATAAAGCTTAAACAACAATGGTCCTATACTCTATACTATCCAACGCTTTTAAAGAGTTTAGCTCCATCTGTATTCAAAAACCTAAACCAGCTAATTTTGGCCTGCAGGAAGGAAGCCCTCCAGAGGCAGGGTTGGCTACCTCTGCTCTTTGCCAAATGCATTTTGTTTGTTGCAGTCAGAGACCTTTGGATGATGCCAATATGTTGCCCCGTTCCACTCAGAAGGATCGTATTTCTTAATTACAGATTCATTACAATGTTCAATCTAGGCTTGCCACCAAGACTAGAGACCTCAGCCATCTGTCAGTGCATCCTGACAGGTGGTGAGGGTGGGCATCCAAACATCTTGGCATCAGAACTTGCATTGGGTGTTGTAATCAGATAATTCTTTTTTCCAATGCTGCAGTCAGCAAAAAACTGCAAAAAAGAACAAGTAGTAGTACTATTCTCCTGTCACCCAGATCTTTAATGAAGATTTATGAGGATTCCTACCAAGGGCTTGCATAGTTAACAATGCAACAACCCATCTTTTTTTAATTGCAAGGAGCTTGCAGAAAGTAAATCTTTTATTGTATCAGGTGAGCATGTAATACAAACTCTGCTAAAACATCCCTATTAGTGTTTTGCTGCATGTTTGTCTACTCTTACCTTCATCTTCCTCCTCAGTCTTCAAAGCCTCTCTGGAGTACATGGCTCGCCTCAAGTTTTTTCTTTCTAGCACAGTCATATTTTCATCTACTGTCTCCTGGAACACAGAATAATGGAGATGGGTATTCTGTTCAGCATTAATCAAATGTCACTTTCATTCTTTATATAATTCTTTGCTGGAGTATTTGGGTTTCTGAAAGTGGACACTAACTAATAGTGTCATGAGATGACCTGTTCATCCCTAAATTGAAGGGGTCACCTGAGAAACTCTGAGAAACTCTGCAGATAAATTTGGATCAAATATTGTAGAAGATGAACATGAAGGGGCCCAGCACAGTTCCTTGGGGTACATCAAATCCCTCTTACTTAAATGTATTTTGAACACAAAATACAGTTTAATGTCCTGATGGGCAGGTGTGTTGGCCACTAGATGGCATATTAGACACTTGTTTAGAGACTTGAGTTCATTTTGTTTGAGCTTTGTCTAAAGTTCCATTTAACATGCTTTCTCTGCATTTGCTTTGTCCTGTCTTCTTGATTTGTATTTAGTCAGCATAAACCTAGAGATTAGTTTACCAATCTCTCAAACAATACAAACAAATGTCAACAAAAAGGTCAAGTGAGTATTTGTCATTGCAAAGCAAAGTAAATGAGCTTGCCCTTTAAATCGTATTCCTCTAGTATCTCATTAATTTTCTGCACACTACCTTCTCAAATTCTTTGTCTTGTCTGTGCATCAGAGTCTTCCACTGCTCGAAGAGCTCAGGCTGAGAATTTTGGATGTCTTTCAACGTCCCTTCTGTCTGTATGCTGCCATCCTTCATTGCAATGATCTACAAATGAAACAACATTCAATTATTACTTCATTTGCTGAATGAAACAAGGTGGACATTTTTAATGCCCCTTGAGAAATAAAGCTAATATTTAACAATAAGCTTGTCCCTTTTAATTTGTCATCTTAAAGTGGCTATGTGTAAAAAAACAGTGAGTTAAAAAAATCTGATTACTGGTGATTTATTGAGTGCCAGAAGAAGGACGACTTTAACAAAGCAATTCATCACCCATAGCCAGTGTGAGAGAGAGACGGGGTCTTTATTTATTTTTAATTAAGATTGATGATGGCAATAAATCAGCTTGAGAATTGTATGTTTCCTTAAAATAGATATGTTGTGTAAAAAAAATTGGAAAGTATTTACTTTTTTAATTAACTAAAGAAATTGTTGGAGGCAAACTATATAAAAAATAACCATATACGCAACAATTTTTGTTTCTAGTAAACATGCCTAAACCACCTTAAAACAAAACATCTTTCTATTGTACACAATCTAAGCTTGCATACATTGAGGTAAGGAAAATAAGCTTAATTATAGGATATTCTTATATACATCAGTTTGTAAGCTTATAAGGTTATTTTTATTTTGAATAAAAGAAAATTCCAGGTAATTACATAGCAATTACAAAAGACTGCATCTGTAGCCTGGTAATCAAAATAATGGCCCTACAGGTAATTTGCGCAATCACCTTTTTGACGTTAAATACCCTCTAGTGGCGTAAAAACAATGACAGTGTCATTTTACATTATACAGTTTTGTGTCTGCCATCATGAAATTATATATGACTGTCTTTACCAATGAAAATGCTTGCGAATATTTTACTAGGTGGCTAATTGACCACACTTAACCCACCCATAAATCTGTCCTCACCCAATTGTAATTTATAGTACATATACATTTTCTGAGCATGTTCGTTCCCTGAGATCGAACCAAGATAAACACAATGCTCTACCAACTGAGCTATTCATAAATGTTCCTATGGGTAATATTTCAGGGAAGTGGCAAACCACCTATATCAATTTAGATTAACTAACTGAACCTGCAATATACAGTAAAATCTGTGCAATTCAAACATATTGCATTTGTAAAGGAGAAGAAATATTCAAAATGTAATGTCTCACTTTTACTCTTTCCTACTAATGAGCTTAAAATCTAGGTGTTTGATGCACTGCAAGAAGTGTTTCCTGAGAGACATGTCTGAGTAGAGCATTTGTGCCTGTTACCTCTGTGTCTGAATGAATGAAAAAACAATCAGGTTAGGCAGAAGGGAATGATTTTCTTATTCTAAACCTGCACTGACCTTATTTTGGTTGAACAGTTTTGGTTTGCCTGGCGGTTTGATTTCTCTCATTGCAAGCACTGACCAAATGGGAATTTAATCAGATTTTTCTGTAGACCAGATGGTCTAATTTACTCAATACGATTTATAATGAAACATGAAAACGTGACAGAAAACCAAATGAATTCATCCTTTCCAACAAGCTTGTATTGTGCTATAAATTGTAATTGTATTGTGCTATTCATTCCTAGTGAAATCATTTCTTGGGCTCCTCAGATATTTTTTCTATAGATACTGCGTATAAACGACCAGTGATGAATGAAGGTGAATAATTCATAAGTATTGCTCAGCCTTTGAGAAATTTGACTTTTAAATTAGACTTCTCTTTACCTTTAGTCCAAGTCTGTTGTACCTAAGAGCAGTTTTAAACCTCAAAATTCTTATTTAAATAACTTTCTATGGGAAGAAATCTTTAAAAACGTATATTTGCGTATGAAGTACCCAATCTGCGTGCGGGAGGTACTGTAGTTTGTGTGTCACGAGCACCACCGTCCTCTTTTCCTCCCTCAATAGTTTCAGAATGCCCTCCTGCATCAGGTGATCGCTCAGGTGAATGTCCAGCGCCGAGAATGGATCGTCCTACGATAAAAGAAAAAATGAACTGACGTCTCACTTCACTGATTTGCATGAACGGATGTATCTGGACCTACCAGGAACACAACATTGGTGGTCTGATAAAGAGCTCGAGCGACGCCGATGCGCTGCCTCTGGCCTCCGGAAAGAATAATGCCCTGAAAAGAGCGAAGAATAGGAAAAGGAAGGTCACCAGGCTGTATTGATAAAACACCTCATTAGGAATGGGGTAGAAGTTGTTAAGGTAACTGTACCACACACACACACACACACGTGGCATGTGTATTGTTTGTTTTGACTCGGATGAAGCTTTTTAAATGAGGTGGAAGGCTGCTTTTAGGAACAACCTGAAAGCTATTAAATGTGACCTGAACTGAAAACCTGAGAGTAAACAAAAGATACTGTGCCATTTCAACGGCTGCCCGGATACTAAAACCTGAGGAATATGTATGTTTATCAGCGGAATTCAATATGACCCATCATAACCGAAACTCTGCCATCTGAAGTACTAAAGCCATTCCAGATGGCTGGTAATGAAATGCGTCACCAAAGTCACATGGGCGGCACACTGACCCTCTCTCCGATCTCCGTCTGGTCCCCCTGGGGCAGGATGTCAATGTCCGGCTGGAGAGAGCATGCTTCAATTACCGTTCTGTACCTGGAAACAACAGAAGATATAAGACTGAAGCGCAGCTGGCTAGACACTTAACACTATGTGGTAATCTAGCTTTATTAGTTCTTGAAATATTCATGTTGAAATAAAATTGGTGATTAATAATAAATGAATGATTCTCTGCATGGTCTCTGATATAACGGCATTTTAAAGCATTGCCACTTCAAATTAGTATAAAAATGACAGACAAAGCCACTGAAATTAAGCCACTTGAAAATGAGACCAAAAATTATTATCTCTTTCCAAATATCATTTGTCGAAACTATCAGTGTTTTAAGAAATGTGTATGTCCATAATAATGCAAAAATATACACAGTACATTCACAGCCAATCAGAACAATCGAAATGTGCAATATGTTGGAAACATGTGACTGTTGACCAATGAGACTTCTTTGTGTGAGTATTGAGTGCATTATTGCCCGCCCCCTTTTTCAGTAGCACTGGTTCTGGAAGTATTTTTTTCCTCATGCGAGTAATTAACAGAATTTTTGTTTTTAGGTGAACTATCCCTTTAATGAACGAAAGAATCCCATGAATCGCTGACGGATTCAATAGAACAAAATAACATTAATTATCAGTGTCATAGCTGACGATGGTTTGTCTGCAATGGTTTATTGTTTCGTTTTAAATTAGTTTTGATTCAATTTCCTAATGGAGAAATTAAATTTTTACTTCCGGAAAATGACTGTTACACTCTATCGAAAACACGTAACCAAGTAGCCCACTGTAACCACAGTTTTTACCAATAAATTGTACTATAAGATGATAATAGCAGAGATTAGCCAATCATAACAGAGTTCATTCAAGTCTAAAGGCCTGTTCACACCAACTATGAAGATAACGATAAAGATATCGTTCTAAAAATCATCCTCAATATTAAAGAATAGCAGAGTGCAAACCACAACGATAAAACAACCTTGTTGGAATCGCTTTCAGAACAGCTTTTTTTCAGCTGATGAATGAAGTCAATCAGAAACCATCCTGCTATAACGAATGTCGACCAACAGAAAGCTGCTTATAGTGTTGTGTGACTGCTGGGAAGTCTCTTTTAATTAACACCACTATAAGAAGTTGACATTTGGTTAAAGTTTTGCTGTGAAGTCAGGTGAACAAAATTCTATGTAAATTCATTGTCTAATTTCAATGTTAAATTGATATCCAATACTGACGTCAGCTGATGTTGATATTTGTTGCTTTTAGGTTGTGTAGTCAACGTTAAGTCAGCGTCAATTACTGGTGTCAACCCGAATTTCATATTCAGCCGAAATGTAACGTCTGTTCGACGTCATGCACAACAGCTATCTGGGGTTATATAGACGTCCGGTGCCTGGTGGGTTCTGTGCTTCATACATTTTTATACCACTGACAATGGACATTTTTTTTTGCCAAAGAATTTTGCTACTGTGACAAGCGGACTGTAAGCAAATAAATAGATCAATGCACTTTGAGTACGGACACCGCTGACACGTGTCAACCGCTGAGGCAGCTGTAAAACCGATTATGAGAAGCGGTGACTCACAGAGGCACTTACCGAGGGCCACATCTGTCTAATGACTGTCACTGGAGTTTAAAGAGGCGATAATGACTGAACGTCAGATGGGGATAGAGCACGCTTTTGTATCGACAAATGGAGACTAAAAAGAAAGAAGTAAACACTTGACTTCTGTACATCACCAGGGCAACTGGATGGAAGACGCACAGAAGGCCCATTAGACACAAACATTGGACCTAGATGCCATATGGTGGGGTTTTTTATGTACTGTATATAAATGTGTTGGCAACACTGAGATAATGATAATGCATCTAGAGAAAGTAAATGAAGGTCAGTTACCTTTGCTTTATTAAAGGCATCTCGAAAGTGATGTTCTCCGCTAGCGTGGTGTTTAGGAGCCAGGGCTTCTGGGAAGCGTATGCCACAGCACCTCTTTTCCTGTCAGAGGGGTTGCCATAACATCAGTGACCTCCTTCACAACACCAATGTTGCTCTTAAATATAAAAGAAAGGCTTGTTCAAGGTTTTTTTTTTATCTGACCTACACTGAGAATAATTATTTACATGAACAGTAGAGCAAAAATGATAACCATGTCACCATTTGTTTACCCTCATGTCATTCCAAACCTGAATTTTCTTGTTTTTACACTCGAAATAAAATTTGACCTGCATTTTATACTCAAGGATTCTGGGTACCCTAAGTCCATCCTAAGGCTTGTTACATCGGGAAAGCAAAACATATGGAGCTGTAATCACAAATGTGTGCAAAAAATGATGTGCTTGATGTTTTAAAGCCAGTGTTCATTTCTGTTGGAAACTGCAGTGATACATACTTATTGGTACGTATATTGCAACTTCCTAAAGAGGTTTTTACAATGTTTATTTAAAACATTATTTTTTTTTTGTTTTCATTTAATTTAAAGAATTTGGTATGTACAGCTAAATTTTGCAATGTATTAAAAAAGTTTTTGACCTAGTTTGTTGACCAATGAGATGTTTTGGTGGGTGGGGCTACACATTAAGGCAGACCAATCATTAATCACAGTTACACAAAACATTAAATAAGATGACAACAGTGTAATTTATGTGAAGATTAGCCAAAAATAATGGATATCATTTACATTTTAAAGATATTGCAGCAAAATAGACTTTAATTCTGAAAGTCAGAGACAGTCTTTTTTGTCAAATCTATTTTAAAAATCATTTTAATTTATTTTGTTTTTGTTTTCCTTTTATACATTAATACACTGTGCGCTTGCATTAAAAACAGCTTTGGAAAGACATGAATGAGGGCGACACATGATTGACAGGATGATCATTTTTAGTATACTGTTTGTTTAAAGTTTAACAAACAGTATCTGATGTCAGTGTCTCATGGTAAGAATTGACCTTTCTGATTAGTATTCAGAAACTGCTTTAAAAACAACTACATTTGAACTAGTGAATCAACTTATGCGCGCGTGTGTATGTGTGTGTGTGTTTGTGTGTGTGTGTGTGATACACACCTGATATCTCCATCTGCAGCTGCATCTGTGGGGCTGAAAGCACAAATACATAAATATCACGTTAAAAGGTTCCCCTGAAGCATCATAAAAAGACATTTACACAGACAAGTGTGACCTCTGCAGTGCATCTCTCTCAGCTCCACATTAAACCCGAAGCGCTGCTGCTGATGCCATGTAATAGGAGGCTGGAGAAGTGCTGTGTAATCATGTATGGCTCAATCGCAATGCAGTGCAGCTGAACCAATGAAGCTTTATATAGGGACAAGTGCAGTGAGAACTAGCCTTTATGGATTTGTCTATTGAGTATTTGGACATATAATGTCATGCTGACCTTGATAACAAGGCAGGAAAAGATCGGGAGTATTTGTTAATGAGAGATTATGAAACAATTTAAGGCTGTGTTTAGAATAGCATACTATTTTAAATAAATACATACTTTATAAATACATGATTAAATAACTGGATCGCGAATGTCACTCGCTCATGTGACAGTTTAAAATGCTTCCTATTGCATAACGAGTACAGTATTGCATACATACTTAAACGGTAAACATATATGGAGTGTATACTGCGCAGTATTCTCCAGGCATCCTGCTAACAACACCATTTCCTGTTTGAGCCGTGAGGAGAACGGATTGTGATTGCTTGTCGAGCTTTATTGGAAAAACTGCCCATCACAAATAAAAAAATCCAGTAGTAAGAAAATCACACAATTTCTAGATAACAGGCAGCGTTTTTGAAGTACTCAAATAGCTTTTTGAATGAAATAGCAGATGTTTTTAGTTTTTTTTTTATGTCCGGTAATAACACACCTTGGCTTTGTAATGTATGACATAGTGATGGCCACCGACAGTAATAAGAGATGTCTATTCTTGGCTGCCATTCCAGCTCAAGTGCCAAGAAGAGGACAGACACCTGCACACACTCACGCACTCACGCACTTACACACTCGCGCGCTGTTTTATTGATGACGGAGGGGACGGTATTACATTTTATAACCAGCACCAACTGTCGCCTGCTTTTTAATGGTCCTCCAAAGAGCTAATACCTGAGCTGTTCCCTACAGAGTTTATGTATTTAACAGACGAACCAAATGAGCCGACCCATTACAGCAGATAAGAAAGCCATTATAACTGCAGCTGTCTCTGTTGGAGGCGTGGTTTAGCGGCTAGTGTAAATGCTAACATGTCGCGCACATACAAAGCGACACAAATCCAGGTGGTGT
Organism: Puntigrus tetrazona; assembly: GCF_018831695.1. Classification (NCBI taxonomy): domain Eukaryota; kingdom Metazoa; phylum Chordata; class Actinopteri; order Cypriniformes; family Cyprinidae; genus Puntigrus; species Puntigrus tetrazona. Next base: position 15,523,311 of record NC_056723.1, read on the forward strand.
CATTTCCTGTCCTCTCCCCACTTGCCATGTAATAAAGCGACCAAAAAATGCAAAGCAATTGTGTCAAAACCTAGAAGCAGCCAGACTAGACGCAATTTCCTCGAAATGGGCATTGCAGGATGCGGTGTTTTTAACAATTTGAGACAAGCTTTGTCTGGGTGACCAGTGTTCAGGGAAAAGTACTTTCAAAAGTAATGCATTACAATACTGCGCTACTTCCTGAAGAAGGAAGGAATCTGTTTTTGTGCAAGTAAATCTGAAAAATTAAGCACATTACATTTGATTTCCGGAGTCCATAAAACGATGCATTCGGCCAGCATTATTTAATTGCAGATAGCATTTTCTGGTATTTATACTATTTATTGCAAGTGGCAATTATCTGCACTTTAGTACTAAAGTACAGTATAAAACAGTATGCAACTTATTGAGTGTAAATGTTCATTTTAATTCAAATTATTAAATAGATGCCAATAAACCCTCCCTACACCTAATCCCTACCAATACTTTATTTTTTGTTTATTTCCTTCATTTTTATTAAAAACAAATGCTTTTCTGAGGTGATTTTAAATAAGAATTAAGAAGAGAAAAAAATTATGGCACAGAATGCACTATATATATCCAATCATCATGCTTTATACATTTAAGCTCAAAATGAAAGAACCCTGAATGTTTATCAATTCTGAATATATTCATGTTCTTTCATGCAAACTGTTTGACCCAATGCATTCTTGTACTTCCATGAAAAATGCATTAAATATTGTTTGAGAATTTTGCCAAAAACAAGGTGTCTTAGATGGTGAAATAATTTGCTCTCTGCCGTTTAAACATAATTGTGCAACTAACTTGAACTATGATTTTTCATGTTGTCTAGGTGGGCAGTCTAAATAAAATCATAAAAAAATCTCCAGCATATCTCCAGCAATAAAGCTACAGTAATGGCAGATATCTAAAACAATATTAGATGTCTGAATAGTAAATGTATTTGTATTCGTTGTTATTATCATAAAGCTGAGGGATTAATGGCAACAAACACAGAGCAAAGCATCAATGCACAGCATGACAAGACATGTCCACAAACCCTCAGCGTGCTCACGGTAATTAACAGACACTCTGCAGGACGCGCTAAATGTTTATGTTGGTGTTTTGCAGCTCTGCAAGACAAAAGAACCAACCTTTCATTTCCTTCATCATCCAGAGTGGGCAGTCTGCACAAGAACACAAGGAAAATAAGAACTCAACAAGGAAGAGAAATTAACATGACAAAGATATTTATGTGCACAGATTCTGATAAAAAAAACAAAAAATCAAACACAAATCCGAGTTAAAATCGGTAATAACTGTATGCTGATGATTCTGAAAGGCAAGATAAGTCCGTAACGTGCCACTGACAGAATTGAAATCAGCAAAACAAAACAATAGTGCCCTTGAAAGGTCAACAGGAATATAAATGAGAGCTTTTCTGCTGCAGTCTCTCTAAAGCTTTGTGCTTTCAAACTTGGAAAAAGAAGAACCAGAAACATCTCTGACCATTATTCGTTATCCCTTCTTAGGGACTGTTTTATTAGGAATGTAAAGTAATCTGTCGATCCACACAAGAAAGCAGATGACGCATGCGGTTCTAGGAAGGTGATTTTTAGACACCATACTGCGAGAAGTAATTAACCACCATGTGTTATTAAAGATGACTGATATTTGTAGAGAGGTGCTAAGCTTAACAATATGTTACGGTATAAGCGCCCAACACACAAATAAAACTCAAAGATGAATCATACTGCTATAGTATTATTTATTTATGAAATTATAATCTTTTTTTTTTTAACTGGAACTCTAAATACAATTTAAATTTAAATACGATAGCATTTAAATGTAATTTCATATTTAGATTTTACATTAAATATTAAACATTACAATTAATATATGAAATACTTTTTAATAATTATTATATGTCACGTCTCTGGACTCTGTTTATTGTTTTTGTCTCGTGCCATGTGCTCTCTGTGCTCTACCTTCCCTTCGTGTTAATTGTATAATTGTCTTCACCTGCTCCCTGTTAATTGAGTCAATTTCCTTGTGTATTTAAGTCCTGTGTGTTTTGAGTTCACAAGGTCTGATCGACGAGGTTACCTATGTGCTTTATGTCCTGCCTGCTTGCTCGCTCATATATATATTTATTTTTCCCGTTAAGAAGATTATTTTTCCTGTTTAAGTTTATTTCTCTTCTCGAGTGCTCCTTGCGTCAAACCACCAAACGTGACAATAGAACTAATTATATAAGAATGAATATTTTATTAAATAATTTTTTTTATTTTATTATCTCCAAGGACTGCTTAAAACTAATATTTGTGATGTTGCAAAGTAACAATAGCATCAAATGTTGTGGTAGCAGTAAATGTTTGCAAAAAAAAAAAATATATACACACTATATTTACTACTTCTGAAATAAGCAACAGCTAACTTGTGCTGTTTAGGATATTAAATGCTGACATGAACAGCTGTCTCGAAATTCTTGAGAAAAGAAGTTCTCTCGCCATCTTCTTTGTAAAAAAAAAAACAAAAACTGAAGGAATACAGAAAATTCTGAAACCATGTATTCTGGCTGTTATTTACAAAAAATTATTAGCACATTGCATAAACTGTGCATGAGCCCTTAAAACATCCAGACAAAAAAAAGGAAAAATAAACAGAAAAAGCAACTGTTTACAAGCAGCAGCCATCAGAGATCAAAGACAGTTTAGCTTATCTATTACGTAGTTTATTTACAATGTTTTGGACATGACGTGTAGAGATCAGAAGCCGTGAGAGTCATTCATGAGGCCATTTCTCTGATAAATGATTCAGATAAAAGAGAGGTTGCCTGATACTCTCTGATCATCAGCCAGAAAACATCGTACCCAACATGAACAATTACACGCAAAAACCATTTCCTCTCCAATTAGACTAGACCCAGTTAAAATGGTAAAATTTGGTGCTTGTTAGTATAAACATTTTCGAAACCCACAATTGACCTGCTTGAAATATTTTTGTGTGTGCTGTAAGGCTCTGTAGTCTATTTTTAGACATAGCACACACTTCATACTGGAGATGGTTCCCATAAAATGAATGGGTTTATCGTGAGCAGACAACTTCATCTTCACAATTGATCTTTCATGTCATTCTTTGGGATCTAAATGTCCTTTTAGGATCAGGTACTTTATGTATGAAAACACAAATGGCCTTTGCATTGCTATAGGCTCTGCTTTCAAATATCTGTGCTATTAAACTAGACGCGTCATCATTCAAGTTTAACTCATTTAAAGAGCCTTTGTTTCAGACAGAGATGATAATTCGATTCAGACGTAGCTTTATCATTTCACTGACTGCTTCCAAATCATGCTTCTATAGTACAGATAGGAGCATCTCCTTTATATTTGAATCTAAAACACTTTAAGTGGATCCGCATTGTCTGTCTAATCCCATTGTTATCATAAGTGGGCGCTTTGATTCGGGGCTCATTTGGTTGGTGGTTGCCAGGAGGGACTGGCACTTGAACAAACGGCCTCCGGTACTGCGCTTGACCCCCGAACCGCTAGCACCAAATCAACATCGTAATCGCTAATACGAGAGCACGGGCTGACGAACAGGTGACTAATTTGTGAAGAGGACTTGATATGATGGCGGATGGGAACTTGCCAGCCTCTCTTTGACCCCTGAAGGTCAGATGAGTGTGACGTATAGAGGGTTTCTGGTGCACATCAACAGCCTTGTTGCCCTTGATCTGCTGACATTTGAGCCATTGTGGGAAGCGCTGGCACATTACGACCTTGTTATTGCAATGATCTTTTTTAAAGGTGATCTGTCACTTTTTTTCATTTCGACCGCACTGCTGAAACGGTTTGCACGTGACTGGCCAGACGCAACAACCTTTGACACTTCGGGTCATGTGACAAACTTTAAAAATATTACACATCTGTATATACTGTATCATTCACCCACAAAATGGAAATTCGGTCATTAAGAAGGTATGTGTCGTAATCAGTGTTGAAAGCGGAAGACGTAACTTGTGGGAGAAGACCGGCTGAGTAATTGAAAATTGAAATCTGAAGTTGAGGTTTATTGATGCATTTTAGTATGTTTCTGGACCTGGATCATTTCAGTTGTGTTGCTGTCTATGGAGGGTTTTCATCAAAAATATCTTAATTCATGTTCTGAAGATGACAGAAGGTCCAGTCTGATTTCACGGCAATTCGTGCATATTTAATATAAGACCTCATTTTGCTAAATGACGATTCATACATATCGTTCAAGCAAGGTCATATGAATTTGCATGAAGTTGCCAATTCGTAATATATGTAGGGAAGGTCTTATGGGTTTGGAACAACGTGAGGGTGAAAAATTATTGACAGAATTTTCATGTTGTAAACTAGCCATTTATTTTGCATATTAATTATTAATTAATTTATATCACCAAAATGAGCTCCTTAAAAAAATAAAGAAATTACTAATGTAAAATATTTAAGTTAATAAGTAAATAAATAATGGTCGAAAGATTTGAAAACAGGAATTAAATTATTTAAAATATTATATTAAAATTATAGTAAATATATGATATTATTTAAAATGATATTAAAAAGCTAACTTAAACTAAAATAAAAATGAAAACCAAAAAAATCTTAAAAGAAAAACAAAACATAATTTTTAATAAATGCTCTTTTTCTCTTTCCAAGCAAGGAACGTTTTGAGCTCTGAAAGAGTAAATTGAAAATCTGATTCTTCATTATGACTCCAATGAATCCTGTTTCCAAAATTCTAGTTTTTCCCCCAAAATCAATCTGGATTTTTTTCTGGGTCAACCAACGGCTCACAAAATTGGGAATCAATACCAGCGGCAGTCCAATTACTTTACAGGGTCCTGCTGTGTTTTTCACAAGCCTCAGATCTTCTTTGAAATATTAACAAAAGCTGGTAACGCTATAAGCAACTTTATATTACCTAGAGACCGAGCGTAATAGTCTTATATAAGCTCAAAACAAAAAAACAGAGCCTCACTTAACTGACCCCTTGCCAATTTTATTCTTTATATAATAACGACTCTGAGAATTTCCATTCCCCAAAACATCCACAGTATCATTAAAGCAATTTCAAGCTCTTTATGAAAACCATTATTCTCGTTCAGAGAGCTCTCGCGGACGGATGGGATTCAGTCCCGTCAACACATCAATCATTTCAACCAGGCCTGGGTATAAATTAGGGTGACCGCTTCTGCCTTCGATTAGAGCTTTTCAATTAACAGCAAATTCCCATTTTTCGTCCTTTCCGGCACAAACCTGTGTTTAACCAGGAAATACAGGTGAGGGGAAAATGAACATTTGAAGAGTGATAATCATCTTATGACACATGCTGTCATTCAGGGCTTCAATGGGACGTGGATGCACGTGTGTATCTTTTATGCAACACGTTTGTTGTAAAAGCGTTTCTAAATGAGTTTCAGCAGACTTTTAAACGGAAGACACTTGGAAATTTCCATCGATAATTAGGATAGCGGTCAGCTACAGCTGTAAACATTTTTGGGCCATATTTACTAAATAGGGCAAATTAGCATTAGAGCTCTATTCCATAAAAGAGCAGATGGAAAGGGAACATTATGTGCGTGATTTTGTAGTAAACCAGACGATTTTCTACCAAGAGCGGCACAAATTACCACCTGCTTTGACATGCTTATTGTGGGCGTAAAATAATGGCGCAAATACCATTAATTTGAAGAGCGCAAACGTTAATAAATCACATAGCTTGATTGGTTTTGATACTCTTATCCCATACATTTTCCATCTCAAAGGGAAACTCCTGCAAATGCGTATTTAATAAGGTCAGGTGCGAAAATAAGCGCTAACCTTCACTGCATGCCTTCAGTAAATCCTGACGAATATTCCTCCCTCAAATCTTAAAGGAATATTCATATATTATATTTTTATTCTATAATTTACTCACCCTCAAGTATTTCCAAATGTAACCAGACTGTTTTGGGTCACCACTGACTCACAGTATGATAATTGTATGATAAAAAAAATCACTCTGAAAGTGACTCCAGCAATATTGCTCTTCATGCCGTTACTGTTGTGGTACCGAGCTTAAAAAAATTCTGCATTCTCACCTGTTCCACATCACGGTGCCGGAGATCTTCTGCATTTCATCCAGTGCGGCCAACAACAGAGACGATTTCCCACAACCCACCTGGCCCACTATCATAGTTAACTGACCTGCAGAGGCAACGAATGAAAGAATCAAGATAAATGGGTTTCACGGAGCAACAAAACCATAGTATGTTCAAATAACATGTCACCTAAATGGAAAATTCTGTGTTTTTCGCCAAATAATGATTTCAATTTCAATCGTTTCTACACACAAAATTACTTTTTGGCCTCGGAATATATAAGTACAATACAAGCTGTATGAACCTTTTTTAGAGCTTGACAGCATAAGCAACCATCTGTGTTTTTATTGTATAGAAAAGAGCAGCCTATTGTGTTCCACGTAAGTTTGGAATGTCGTGAGATTTTTAATTTATGGGTAACTATTTTGCTTGTGCCAGCGCGAACTGTCTTTAAAATGGTTTTGCTTAAAGCGCGCAGTGACGAATTAAGTTTTTTTTTTTCAAATATGCGTTTGAGTTTCCTATTTGTACGCAAAAGTTAACGGGGGAGAATATTAAAAAGAATCACGCAATGCGATTTACGTTCTGTACTCTATTTCTATATTCTTTATTTGCGCCGCACTCTGTAAATTATGTTGGTCGTTAAGACAAGATCTTGCGTCATTATTGTTCCTGCGGAAATTTCCATGTCCATCGGCACCGTTTTGGATTGGCTCTCTTTCGCTAATTTGCGCGGTTTAGTAAAACTGTCCCTGTATGTTTTAAATCCGTATAGAAGGGATCGGGAAATACCACAAGCCAGATTGAAAGCAACATGAGCGCCACCTACAGTACGTGTAGATGTATTTTTCGACAGGACTTACCAAAAGGAATCTTAATATTCACATTGGACAAGGTTGGGGTTCCATCAGTCCAGCTGAAATATCCATTCGCGATCTGGAATAGACACAAAGGAGACCGACTGTTATCCTCATTCATAATGGGCTCTCAGTTTCCTGTTTACTGGCTGAGTACAGAAATAACTGGCATTGGTCTCACCTTGATGCAGATATCTTCATCTTCCACCGCCAGCGGCTCATCCTCCTGCTCGCTCTGAAGGGCGAAGCTGTTCCAGTCTTCTCTGACGGGTCGCTTACGGTTCACCACCTTCAGAGGCTTTATCAGAGGTGAGAAAAACAACATATCTGATGAAGCTTTAACAGAGCTAGCCTCTCCGTGCCGACCAGTGCTGTGATACTACAAACATAAATGATGTATAGTCACAGTCATGAATAAAAATAACACAATATTGAGATTCTTATGGCTGGATTGCTGAAAGTGGCCAATTAAGGCTTATTAATGTCAAAAATTACATTTGACATTTAATCAGTTTTCCCCTGGTAAGCAGATAAACTGAAATTGGGGAAAAAAAAAAAGAAATTACAGAAATGAAAATATAATTTCTATGAAGCAATTAAATAATTTCAGTCAGATGGTCACTATTTATTTATTTCAAACAAATTTCAGTTACACATTTCAATTAACTTATTGAATAATTCAATTAATGATTTAATACATTACATTAAGTAATAAATTAAGTATATGTTCATTAATTAAATTTTTTGTCTTATTCACATTAAGTATTAAATTTCAGACATCAAGCATAAGTATTTATTGAATAAATTGACACAATGTATGAATTATTAAATCTTTTTATGTAAATAATGTAGTTCATTATATATTTTGTTAGCTTGTTTTACATTATCTATTCACATCAACTCCAGATAGAAGGTCACTTCAATTTACATATTTACTGAATAAATGAAAATAATCTAGTTATAATAAAATGTATTATTTGATTAATTATTTGATTAATTTTGAATAATAATTTATCTACTTATTAAGATTTAAAGGTCATTTTTCCAGTAATAAGTTTTATTGAATAAATACTTTGGGGTTTTTTTTTTCCTTTGGGGTCACATTGTTACATTTCATCTGCCATTATAGTGAAGTGACTTGACTCACCAGGGCTTGATACTTGTTATGATTGGTCGAATTGGGCAGGACAGTCGCTCTAGGCTCCTGTTCACCTCCAATCTCATCACAGGAAAAAAACTCGCTGAGCTTCTGAACACTGGCCAGAAGAAAACAGTACAGTATGTCACGCCGTATTCAGTCTCTACGACTTTCAACTCCGAACAGTCTGAAGTACAACCATGGACTAACGTGAAGGAAATAAATCCGGAGTTGAAGCGAGACTTAGAGAAGTCTGTATATTATTCTCTAGTCTAGAAAGCTTTGTTGCAAGCATATGATGTTGTAAAGTCACTGGAAACAGCTGATGCTATCATGAGAAATGTCGATCGCTAGCAGCCAGTCGGTGTCATATATTGCGAACGGTGGCACATGTGGTGTGTTTTCCAGACAGCTCTGATCTATGACCTGCTTGCGCTCTATAAATACAGCCTTCCCTCTCTAAATGTGTTCCACGCGGCTGGGTTGACGAGTCTGAACCCGAGACACATTTCTTCTGCGAGGAGAAGTGGCGCGCGGCTGATGTGACGTGATTTATCTCACATTGACACGACAAACACATGGGGACCATTCATTACATCCCTGGGTGGTTAATTAGATCTAAACCCTGAACTAGCCTTGTTGGCCGTGAATCACTTTCATATGAAGAGCCACTGCTATCTCAAAAAACACGCGCAGATTTGGACGTGAATTATACCGTGTAATTGGTGCAGAAGACGTATGCGTTATAAAAAAGGAAAACATGAGTTAAATGCTAAGCCTATAAACCTATTGTATCTCAAAGTTTTCATGCATGCTTTTATGCAAACTTTGCTATTACATTTTCTTTCATTTGATTGATACTTCATCAAGTCATTTGGTGTAATTGTAATGTTATAAAGGTAGTTGCTATGGAATATCTTTTCTGCCACTTAATAAAAAGATAATTAATCAATCTCTCTCTGTTCTGAGCTTTTTTCTTTAAAATTGTGATTGAGACTTTAAAGTCAATACTTCATAACGCTTATCAGTCGATCGTTACACTATGCAGTTTAAATTTGGTTATAATTATTTATGAAAAGATATAATGTATAACAATGCACATGAATAATTATATTGCATTATATCCTTTAATAAATCCGTATCCTTTATCCGTATCCTTTTTTTATCACCCAAGTGTGGAAAATAAACACATATGCAAAACTGTTTTTAAAAAATAAATTAAAATTAGCAATTAATCGCGTCCAAAATATATATATATATTTTTACATTATATATTTGTACTGTGTTTATTTATTACGTATATATATTAAAATACACACATACAGTATATATTTTGAAACTATTTACATATTATTTTCTTATATTTGATATTATATTTAAAATTGTGTTTAATATATAAACATATTTTATACATGCATGTTTTTGTAGTTATATATGTACATATTAAATTATTGTATTTTTAAAGAATCTGATCGCAAAGCTAGTTTGCTGCTATGACATAAGTCTTAATATTCAGTATAACTGGTTTGTAACTGACCTGACCAGGGCTTTGACGGTGGAGCGGACGACGCTGGACAGCAGGAAGAGAGGAGTGACCAGGATGTGGAAGAGCGAGAGAGAGGCGAAGGCTACGGCAGGAGACAGATCTGCGTCGTCCGACAGGTGAACGTGAGCCACGAACGTCTGAAACAAACACACGGGGGCTTTCGACTTATGCATGGGTTTATAGCTTCGGTAATAAAACAGACCTGAAGTATGTGGTTCATACTTACAACGAGAACCGCCGCGATGGGAATAGCTGTGTTCATGAATACTGTGAAGACAAACAAAACAGTACGTTTCACCAACTGTGCCTTTGTCTATCCACGTGTCCATGTGCTGTCACTTGATAGAATAGCAGCAGTAGTAATGTCCCAGTACAATGCACATATATGTCTACTATGTAGTCAACACTTATTGAGATGTAGTAGAGCTGTTTCGCATCCCTCTAGTGTCCAGGTGAGCAAGCGATTTCATTACAAGCTGTTTATAACACTGACAATGATGCAGCAGTATTATAAGCCAAGGCCTATGGCTCAGCAGACACCAATAAACATGATATATTTTGCCTTTAACTTGGATACAAAGCTCAGAGGACTTTTAACATACTTGTTCAATGTTGCTGTGGAGAAACTCATTTCCCAAGAGAGAAAATAAGTTTTACTTTAGTGTAAAATGTACTGTAATCTATGTTTTATCTGTTTTTAACATATACTGTATGACACTCATTATGACATATTATATGTATATTTATCTTTTTCACCTTGTCATGAATTTTATTTCGACCATCTATTTTTATAGAAAAATTTAAGAAAACAATGCAGATATTTCTAAACAGTATTTTTATGTAAAAGTATAATAAAAAATTAAATAAAATTAATTAACTGAGAAAAAAAAGTGCATTAAATAAATGATCACGATTAATTTCAGAAAAATATGCAATTAATTGGTTATTATTACTAATATTTATCAGTTCCACCTTAGACAAACAATTTTTCTCAAAAATATAAATGTAAATTTTATTTTAAAAGGTAAATAAAATCTAATCACATTAAAGATATATAAAATATAATGTATAAAATAAAAATATACAAAATATATTGCTAAATAATTTAAATTACATTTAAAAAAACATGTCAAATAAATATGTAGAAAAAAAATAAAAGATAATTAAATAACTGAGTAAATGGATCCGTTCAGTAAATAAATAAATAAAATAATTCAATAAGTACGTCGATCAATCAAATCAAATAAATCAATGAATGTATGTGTGTAGGGAGCCCTGAAAACTAGCTTTCTAGCTTCCAAACTACAGAGTGGAAAGTGCAATATCATTAATGCCCTCTCTCTTGTGAACAGCTTGAGTTGGAAGTGATCTACATTCAGAGTAAGAGACTTCAGCACATTCGAGAAGGAGCTGCTGACGACTACATGCCTCAGTCTCGCTAATTAATGAAGAAAGTTGGTCGAAAGTAAATCAGCAGATATCAGTTTATGCTATTAAGTAATTGCCGATAAATAAATCCTATTGGCAGCAGGAACGGATCTGATTGTTAGCGCTATCGTTTTCACAAATCTGCACCTTCACGTTCCATTAAATGAAGGCAAACGAGACTTGACTGCGTTCATAACTCATGAATGTCTGTTCAGATTTTAATTAGCACCCCGTGGACCAGCTTAAACCCCGACATTCCCTGCAATCCCTCATAGCTGATAACTACAAATCTCAGAGGTATTTCACACAGATAACGCACGTTGACAAGCAAACACATTCCTGATTCAGAGATGCCTTGGCATTCGCTTACACGTGTTGTTGACCCAGTTCTATCCAGATATTACTGACAGAACGGTGGCTTTCTCTTTACCTCAGCTACTGAAAGCACGTATATACTTATATATATACTACACGTTCATAATGAAACTATTTTTTACATTTTTGAAGGCCATGAAGAGACTGTGTGTGTGTGTGTATGCACACACTGCCTCTAAAAAGCTTGGAATCAGCAAGATTTTTAATGGCTTTTAAAAACATTTCTTATGCTGATCAAGGCCGCATTTGTTTGATCAAAAATTTAGCAAGAATGTAATATTGTGAAATATTATTAGATTTAAAAGAGCTGTTTTCTATGTGAATACATTATAAAACGGAATTAATTCCTATGATTAAAAAGCTTAATTTTCAGTAAAAATCATTCTAATATTTATTATCAATGTTAATATTTTGTTCAGGATTGTTTGATCAATAAAAGGTTAAAAAAACAGCATTTATTTAAAATATAATGGTTTACTAACAATATACACTACTGTTGAAAAGTGTGGGATCAGTAAAAACGCAGCCCTAGTCTCTTTAAGACAATTCATGTCGCTCGGCGGCCATCTTTGAAACGCCTCTCGGGGCATCCAAGTTCAGCTCCTATCTCTCAGTGGGGAAACATCAACAGCTGTGGGATAAATGTAGTGTCTTTTGCTGAAATAACGTTATAAAAAGCTTATTTCACAGTGCACGTACAATCCTGGACGCACATCTCAAAATGTTTCTATAGCAACCGACAATATCTGATTCACGGGGCTTCAAAATAATGGCCTCTAAAACCCTGACTGTCTTTACTGTTACTTTTAAATCAATTTAAAACACTATGAAAACAAATAATAAAATTAAAAAAATAACAAATAAAATATATAGCTACATAAAATGACCACACAGAACATTTAAAAAGTCTAAGAAAAGCGTCTTGATTCAATCAATCATTTCACAAAGCTTCGGGGGAGCGGGTGATCAATGCCAGCTATTAATAACATCTGAGCTCATGATCTTTCTGTCTTAAACGCTTTCAAATGAATAGTTAAAAATCAATATTTGTATGGGAGTTTTGTTCTATATTGACCGAAGCGTGCCTGACATTTAACCAGTACCAGTAGTAACTATCACCATCTCTCGCCTCGAGCAGATTCTGAGCTCTGTTTTCAGGAGAAACCACCTGCGGTCACCTGCTGACATGAGCATTACTCTGCTGTGAAACGCATTTACAACTCCATTTCATTCCAGTCGACGAGTTCCTTCCAGAGACGAGATAAAAGTATCATCCGACTGATTATATGCTTTGAGTTCTGTGCTCAAGTAGTCAGGAATTGAAACCTGTGGATCTTCTGCAAGGGAAACACGACTTCATTGATCCTCTGCAGTAAAATCAGTAGGGAAGAAAGCAGTGAACCCCGAGTCTCCTGCTGAGCAACACAGTTCTTCTGTATTACTGCTAATGCGGCAAAAATGCAGTGATAAGAGATGAGAGAGACGAGGCCTTTGTGGTGTAACCTTGACTTAAATCAGTGCCTTTAAAGAGATTTATTCATGTTTGCTAAAGATTGTATATCTTACCTCTATTTAAAAAAATATGTAGCTTTTTTTTTTTTTTTTTTCTTTTAAATATTGGATATAATATATCCGATATAATATATAAATATATATAATTTTTTTTTTTTTTTTTGCTTAAAAATAATTGCAATTTTGTTTTGGTTTTTTGATTTACTAAAATGTCAATCGTCAGGCATATTTGCAACAAAAATCAATTTATGGCACAAATATGTAATTTTTTGCAACCTACAATTAACATATAATATGCTTCTTCAAGTCAGAATAAGCATGTTGTTTATATTTGTACATAAATATTGTATTGTGTCACTGAATGACAATGTAACGCTATTTCAAACCAAATTTTTATTCTCTAGAAACCTTAAAAGTAGACGCTTTGCACACTTTTAATGTGCTTTCTGTAAAATCCCTTGTGATTAATTTCTTTTGATGCTGGCATTTATAATGTATTCGCATAGAAAACAGCTATTTTAAACTGAACAGATATAATTACAAATCACTTAAGATATAGAGCAGTGTTGGTATCATAAATATCAACACTACTGATTTTCTATGGAAGTTTTACACTCGATTTTGTCAAATAAATCTGCTACATTTGGAGACTATTTGCAGTGATGCCTGTAGGCAGTGATAACTGTGTGAATTTGGCCAGCTGGGAGATTCGCATTTTCATGTTCCTGCCAAATTTGCTATTGCTCACAGTTTTAACCAATATTGACTGAAAAATGGTCTTATTATTATCTGAGGTAACGGTGAATGATCTTACTGGATATGGAGGTGTAGAGGGCAAAGGTCTGCAGGCTGGTGAGCTCTTTGCCTCGGGTCTCCTCCACGCTCGAGCAGAAGATGTGCTCCCAGGCATACAGCTTCAAGAGCTTGATACCCCGCAGGAGCTCATTGGTCTTCTTCAGCCGCTGGCTGGAATATTCCTGGCGCATAAATGATACATTAGCAACAATGCTAGAGGCTCCTAAAATCTCCTGGGTCTTATTTGGGCTCGATATTTGACAGGTTGCACAAGCTCTGGCTTTCCTGCACGAATGTCATTTGGTTAAGACATTAAACAAAGCAAAGGAGCTCACCAATGTGCTTTTCTGTGCATCTGATAACTTGGTCGCCACAAAGTACTGCACCGGAGCCAGGAGGGTGATGACCGTGGCCCCTATCAAGGCACTTATTCCCAGGAGGTAGTAGAGGAGGATGATTCCTACTATGATCTGAAACCCAGAGGAAAATGTTACCCTTTTATATCCAGTAGGACATTTGTCACAGTAAGTGATTAAAGATAAGCTTTATGGAAGACTGCCTGGTATTTTTATGATCAGGAAAGCTCAGTGCAGGGTTTGCATAATTTATTTTTGATGCCAAGGACCCCACAGTGATGATTTTCCTTCATAAAATACCAAAAGAAGCTGTATTTTCAAAGCACATTTTTTGTATGATTATGTTTTTTAGCATTAAAATGATTAAAATACTACCTGGAAATTGTTTACTTTATATATATATATATATATATATATATATATATATATATATATATATATATATATATATATATATATATATATATATATATATATATATATATATATATATATATATATATAACTACTACTAATTATTATATGATTATAATTTTTTTAATTAAAATATAACTTTAAAATGTATATTATTATAAAGTATCTCTGCAAATGTGTTCAACTGGCAAGTTGTTTAAAGCAACATGAAAAATGAACAAAATATACAAATGTATAATAATATTATAATGGAAAATCTGAGCATAAGATTATTAAATGTGCAGTAAGTGAGAAAAGAAATTGTTGTTCATTGAAAATAAAGAAGGTGCCTTAGGGAACTAATCAAGATTTGCACAAAGGCGGTCCACGAGTCAACCCCAAGAGTGGAGTACGTGCCATGCAAAACGTATAGGGACTTCAACTTCCTAGTCTGAAGACTTCCTGTTTGTGAAATTCAAATGTGTTCGTGTATAAACAATGTGTTTCACAACAAAAGATTTCTAGGACCGTCATTACTTCAAGAGCAATTAAATGACTTAATTATGGGGCTTATTGAATTTTCACTCCGCCATCAATGAATGCGTTTTTATTTAGCATAAGTGAAACACTTATCATTCAAGAGCCCCACTGACAAAGAAACAGATTTCTACAAGTGACACTCCATTTTACACAGGCTTTTGAGGACAAAAATACTGTTATACAAAGACTAAAAATAGATCTTGCAGAGGTATCTGACATTTCACACTGCCTGCTCTCAGGAGAAACATGTTCAAAAGCAGCAGGAGTGTGAAGAATACTGCAACGTTTTTACATTAACCAACTCGTGTCATGTCATTCAGCGATAAGAGTCAGTCTGATGAGGAATCTTGTTGAAATTTTGACTGATATACTGGTCATTTATTTTACATTTGCGTAAGATTACATCCAGTAATACAACAAACAGGGGGCGTTCTTTTTTCATTATTGAGTAATTGCGTATTTGATTGATATTTGATAACATTTATATTTGCACTGATGTGTTGTTTTGCATTCCCAGTGAATTTTAATGAAGTTAAAAAAATAAAAAGATGAATCACAGTAAAAAAAAAATTCATTGAAGACAGCTCAAATAAAAATATAAAAGTATAAATGACAGCACAGTTATAAAATAAAGCAAAGCAAAACAACAACACAAAGCAATCAAATAAAGACAAAACAAGACAACCAAAAAACAATAAAAAAAAACAGAAATACAAGAACAAAACAATACGGTGCAAAACAAAAGAGAAAAAATCAAAACAACAAAAGACATAACAAAAAACTAAACGAAAACAAAACAAAAGCAAAGCAAACGAAAGAAGACAAAACAAGACAACAGAGCCAAAAAAACAAGACAAAAACTAAAAGTAAAAAACAGTAAAATGAAAAAACAAAAACACAATGCATTGAAAAGTAAACTGAAACAAAAAGGAAAACAAAGTAAAAGGGGGGAGAGGGTGTCTATTACACATTAACCAGTTTTGCTGCATTTCCCTCCATTTCCAGTGTAAGGTTTGTGATCTGTGCAGTCACTCATCTAAATTAAAAACGTACACACCCTATGAGAAAGCAGATTAATAAGTCTAAATCTAAGTTAAGATCAGATTTTAATTCAGAATTACTTTGACTCTTGCTGGGACTGGACATGTTGGACTTGAAAGCAACATTTCTTCCTAAGTGGGTCAAGCACAGATAACATCCCAGATAAACCCATATGAGGGAATATCTATTTAAAACAGCTTCTCTGAGGCAAACAAGGCAAAGCGACTGAAACATGTGACTCACAGCCCATTCACAAACTCCACCAATATTCCCCAAAGCGTTCCCCCCTATGGAGGAAGGGACCTCGTGAGAGGATTTACCTGAACTGGCATCGCGAACAGGTTGGGACACAGGAAGAAGAACCACATCAGCTGATTGGTGTCCACAGCGACGAGGTTACAGATCTGGCCCACTGTCATTCCCCCCATGGACATGTTGGAGGTGCAGAGACGCATTATTTTATTGAAGATCTTTGTCTGGAAGTGAAACCCGACATCATATTATTTACAGCGTTGGGTAACGTAATCAGATTACCTTTTTCAAGGAACTAGTGAAGCAATGCATTCAATTTATAACACGGTCACTGAGCGCTGACCTGAATGGCTCCCCTCAGATTGATTCCAGTCTCGATAGCAACGTAGTAGGAGGCCTGGAGGAAAGTCCTCTGGAGGAGCAGAGCGAAGAACAGGAGAACAGCGAGGACGTAGGCGTTAGCGAGAAACTCCTGGGAGGAGATGAAGTAGATTCCGAGGTGCTTCACCTGAAATACACATTTAGTGTTAGCCAAGACTTCCTCTAGTGAGAGGTTTTGACCACACTGTTACTCAGTTAATGCTACTAACTAAGTCTTTCCTTACTATGGTACTATCCTGTCACCAATCCACAATTTCATCTAATTAAACCAATGAAAAAGAAACAATAACTCTTCTCACTGCATTTTTAATTTATGAAATAATAAAGCAAATTTAATCACCACTATACAAAAGTTTGTCACTGACAAGTCAATACAGATTGTACAGAGCCTGAACGATATCGCAGCTATTTGTTTTCTCCTTTAAAAGCCACCTTTGGAAATGCCATAACCATAAATAATAAAAAAAATGTGGATTGTCGATGCCTCATAACAGTGTCTCGCCATCGCTAACTACATGTGGTGAAGTGGATTACATCACACAAAGACATCCAAACAGGCCAACATCTGACATCCGAGAGCCAGACAGTTACGCTGTTAAACTTTTCAATAATTGATGACGGCGGCATGACGATAAAACGCTTTGTAACACAAGATGAAAATGTTACATGAAAAGATGCAGCCATGGCCAGAAGCGAGTCTCCCACTCCAACGCTTTCTAACTCTACGCTCAAAATACCTCAGAGAACAAAAGACAACCACAAAAATACAATTCCAGCATCTTTTACTTTCGGGCCGACCGAAAATCTGCCTTTATTCTTGTTTGTTTTCTATATGTTCTATGACTCAGATGTGCGCAAAGGACATTGAATGTTGTTACCGGTGGCTGAATGGTGTGGTTCTCTTTACTGAGATGATGCACGATGCCGGAGATGCAGAGCGGCCCAGCAAAGCCGAGAAGGTCTGCCATGAAACGGTAGGTGATGCTGAGGAGAAGAGGTTTTCCGAAAGCCTGTCTCAAAGCCGTCCAGATCCACTTGGGCCCTTGCGGCTGAATGCCTTGAGGCCTCTGAATAAGTAACAGAAAAGTAAAGGCAGATGTGAATAGAACCAAGATTTTCATGAATGCACCTTACGTATTCAAAGAAGGAAGTCAAAATATTCAGTTTTTTTATCTCAACGTTTTAGATAAAAAAAAAAACTGTGATGAATGTTTGTGTATAACTTTGAGACAACCTTGCCAGAACATTCCCTGTGAGCACATTAGTGCATTTCTTTTATTAAGTGAAGAAAAACGTACGACAGGGATTGATTTTATCATTTGGGAATTGATTAGATGGGTGTTGCCCACGAATGTGACACGAATCCCGAACTGCTGCACTAAAGAACAGAATCCATCATATCTAGCATTTATTACTAACAGAGTTCACCACGAGACGTGACCGGTGTCACACTGCGCTCGTGAAAACTCTCACGATTTGAACTCTCACGATATCCGTTTACCTGGAAATGAGCGCACAGGCACGTAAGCACACACACAGCATGCTCTTTACTCCCACGAGAACAGAGAGGCTGAAGTCCTTCACCCCGCTGAGGGTCAAAAGGTCATTGCATTCACAGAGAATAAAAAACAAGAGTGTTCTGAAGACACGTACGCTCTAGACATGAAACTGAAGAGGTTTTCCACATCTGTCTTCCTGTGGTTTGTGACGTATGTGACTTTTCATCTTCATCATCAAACCCAGAGAGAACAGACACGCAGATGTTTTTTGTGTGTGTGACATCATTTACACAGCCAGACTTCAGAGGATTACTTATGAAATATTATATTAGCAGTAATTTAGTAAAATTTTAGCATGTCTTGTAGTCGTTGTAGCAGTTCTGGTTCCAGTCATTCCCATATTTTTTGCTTATTTTGCTTCTGCTTTTAGCCTATCTGTATATTTGCAGGCCAAAATCCTCAAACAGATTACAATTTTTATTTCTGGTGTTAACATTTCCATACTTTTGAAGACCTAATCATACCTGTCAACCCACCTGTTTTGATTTTTGTTGATTGTATTTAGGTCTAGAACCCCATAAAAATCTTCTTTTGCTCATTAGTAACACGTCCTAGCAATGCACTCTTTAAAGTCCCTTTTTTGTAAAAGGTAAAATGTAATGAAAGAATATATGACTATATATATTCTTATAACGTACCTTCTGAGCTTCAAAGGCCTCGCGGAGCTTCAGGTAGTTAGTTAGAGCTCTCATAGCGATTGGTAGCTTGCCGATGACCTTCAGATCGATGGGACGTCTGTGTGCTGCGGTGATGAAGGTGTTCATCCACCAGTATGTGCTTTTGGACAGCAGGTTCACGAACGGCTGCAGGAATCGAACCCCCAGGTCCTGTAGGTCCTCCGGGGGCTTCACTTCGGTGGGGTGTGCGAAACACATATATCGCTGTGGAAAAATAGAGAAAACACTGTCGAAAGTCTTCCAGTTGCACACGAAAGAAAAAGCGATGTTTCTACTCTCTGCATTGAAGAGCAGCATTTAAAAACAGTGATTTTCCTTTCATAATTCTCACAGTGTCATATAGTTTGACGAAAAAACACAAAGGCAAACTGTGTCTGGACTCGCTTCAGGCATTCTATAAATATTATAAATATCAAATTTAATTTAAAAAAGACTTTAAAATTATTGCAAATTCAAACTATTATATTACATTATATTACACAAAATATTATATATATTGCCATTTACAAAATGCAAAATTATAATATTATACTATTAATGATATTACATTAGGATTATTAACATATATTATAAAAATGAAAACTATATACATATTTCTGAAAATATTGGTATCTTAAAAAGGTTTTTAAATCATAAAACCAACTGATATGCTTCACACGTGCAAAGGCAAACAGTGTAATAACTAACTAACTAACTAAGAATTTCAATTAATCTTTTTTCCCCTTTTTAATAACTGGCCCATGATATCTCAAAATTAATTACATTAGTACAAAGATATTGCACACAAACATCCTCTGGTGGAACATGTGATCCATTTCATTTCATAGCTAACACCGCATTTATAATGAGATGCATGGCTATAATTAAACCAGTCGTATTTATTTTCAATTCAAAACCGCATTTTGTCATTTCTGGAGTTCAGAAGCACAAATATATTTTCACTGCATGGAAAAGAGCAGCCTGGACACTCGACTGAATATCTCCTTTCATGTTTTACAGAAGGGAAACGTCATCGGGGTTTGAAACAACAAGTGGGAGAGAAAAATACTATTTTCCGACAGAGAAAACTTCACAATCCAGATTAAAGACGGGATAGGATTCAGGTCTCATCTGTCGGAGACGCGATCAGACTTTTGTATTTTCCGAGGCTGCAATATATAGCGAGAAAATCACAGCTAGAGGCTGAAGAATAAGAGAAATCAAAATGGAGAATGGAGAATCGATGGCCGGGAATACAAATGACAGACACACAATCATTTACCCTCCTCAGGATGACGTTGATCTCCACGGCCAACAGCAGGCCGTACAGCAGCGTCAGTAAACCTGTGATGCCGAAACGCAGCTGTCTCAGGCCGATGCCGTGCTCTGTGTACTTGGCAAACTTGATCGTTTTAGAGACAAACGCCAGAACCCAGTAAATGAGCAGAGCTGAGGAAGAAAAAAAAATACATATAATGATAAATAACATCACATTCTCTATACACCTCAGCACCAAAAGCATCGGCCTCCGCTGGTTCCGCACAGCTAAAATGGCTTCTCACTCCAGATGTTCAGAGACAGGATGATAAATACGGTTAGTCTCTTTAAAATGTCCTGCCGTCCGCAAAAATATTGCAGTCGAGGTATGTGATTACAGGGCTGTGACTTCAATCTCTCGTCTAGACAACGTTCGGATGATTTGAAGTCATTGTGGAAAAACTCTTTTAGCCTGGAAACGAAACAGCAGTTGGAAAACAGCACTGAACAAACAAGGACCATTAATCTGTAGCACCGCAATGCAGCCGTTTTTTAGTAAAATGGGATCTGTGTGAATGCAGATGACTGAGTTCAATTGTTTCAAAAGAAGCAAGCTTCTGCAGTAATTACAGTTAATGAGGCTTTGCATCACACTTTAGAAAGTTATGAATTAAATGGGCATTTCGCATCACAGTAACAGAAAACTCTGTTCTTGATACGCAAAAGACACTATAAGGCTGGCACGCACTCATCAGTAGTTTGGGGAAGTTGGAGGTCTCTATGTTGTGGTAGTAGATGATTGACGTGATGGCGGCCATGAAGGCCAAACATGATGGCATATAGAGGTGCAGGTGGACCGACTGATTAAACCTGAGAAAGAGAGAGAGAGAAACAGTGTTAGACATCAACATTTACAATAGAATATGAATGAATGAATGATTTTCCATTATTTCATTGTCAAGATTTGAATTCATACATAATTATATTAATGAATGCATACTAAGTATTGGTACTTTTATTCCACATTGATTTTCTTTGATAAAAAATTAGTGTAAGAACATTATAATGTTACACAAAAACATTTATTTTGAATGCAATTAATCGTTACATCACTAATTAATATATATGTATACACACAGACATAGCTTTAAATGAAAAAGATGATGATGATTTTCATAAAGAAAAGGAAAGACGATGTGCGTAACTGACAAGAAAAACAAACTAATAATTTCTATTGAAATCGATTTTGTTTTGATGAGATACACAGACAGATGAATCTCACCCGTCGGACACGATGCCCTCGGCTATTTCACAGACGATGATGAAGAGCAGGATGAAGGTGAGGATCCAGCGGAGGTTGTGTCCGGGGAAGTGCAGCCAAGTGCTGTGATGAATGTGCACCTTGGAACTCTGACTCCCCCAACCTACGGTACAGTGATTAAATATCTGTACATCGCTTACAGCAACATAATTCTCCCTGACAGGACCTGATGTAAACGATCCTTGAGGAATAAATTATTTGTCTGTATATGATCATTTGGCAGGTGCTTTTATACAGACTGAGAAATTCCGATCTGAGCAAATATACTGTATCAGTGGATGAAGCGTCTTAAAATCAACGTCCTTTCTAGGTTGCTGTAATAACACTGGGACAGATTTTGTCTGTAATAACCTGAAGAACTGAATATTGGGGATATGAGCATCGGCTTCCTGGGGGTTTGGGGGAAGGGGGTACTGAAATCCCGATCTGAATCAAATGATTCGTGATACACCGATCAGCAGAAACATGGCGTCTGCAGGATGATTTTGTTTATCAAATATATGTTCCCAGAAAAAAAAGATGATTCCAAATGGTTTGTAAAATAAACAGTAGGTTGGTGCAGGTTAGCTTACTCTGACTCTTGTGGTATGGGAGAATCGAGCCGGGTTCTTCCTGTAACTCGACTCTCTGACAGTATGATGGCTTCAGCTGTACATTCCATCACTAAGGTCACATTGGTTTGGCTAAAATAAAAATGTTTCCCACAGAGGCTTGACAAACTCTGTCCCGGTCTCTCCATGTGGTTCTCCACACCCCATTTGAGGAAAAGGACTACTTGAGCTCGGATCAATTATGCAGTGTTTATGTTCATAATGAATTAGCCAAATGTTCATAAAATGAATTTCAAAGAGCTCATTAATCATTTCCTGTCTGTTTCTCTGATCCTTTCACAAACAAAACACTAATCAAAATGGTGCAGTACACCTAAATCTTTTTGATTCTCAGTTTATCTGTCTGTCTGTCTATCTATTTGTCTAACCTTTAGTCTGTTTATCCATGCTTCTATGTGTCTATCTGTCTATCCAGCTGTCTGTCTACCTGTGTATCTATTTAATCTATCCTTCAGTCTGTTTATCTGCCCATCTATCTATTTGTGTCAATCTATCTATCCAACTGTCTTTCCATCTGTCTGTTTATCTGTCTATCCACCCATTTATCTGCCCACCTGTCTGTCTATCTAACTGTATATCTTCCTTTCTGTCTATCTGTTATTTATCTTTCTGCGTATCTGCTAGTCTTTCTATCTGTATCCATCTGTCTATTTGTCTTTACAGCCATCGGTCTGTCTATCCACCCATATATCTGTCTACCTATCCATCTGTCTGTCTATCCGCTTGTCTATCCAACTGTCTACTAGTTTATATATCTGTGTGCATCTGCCTATCTGCCTGTCTTTCCATCCACCTGTCTATCTATCTATCTATCCACCAACCCATCTGTCTCTCTATCCAACTGTATGTCTACCTTCCTCTCTATCTGTTTCTACCCAACTGTCTGTCTATCTACCTGTCTTTCCATCTGTCAGTTTATCTGTCTATCCACCCATTTATCTGTCTGTCTATCTAACTGTATGTCTACATATGTCTTTCTGTCTGTCATTTATCTTTCTGCATATCTGCTAGCCTTTCTGCCTGTATCCATCTGTCTTTCCATCCATCGGCCTGTCTATCCACCCATATATCTGTCTATCTATCAATCTGTCTATCTGCTTGTCTATCCAACTATCTACCAGTCTATATATCAATCTGCCTATCTGTCCACCCATCTATCTTTCTGTCAGTCTATCTGCTTATGTATCTATCCATTTGTCCTTTTGTCTGTCTATCCAACTGTCGGCCTATTCGTAAGTCTATTCACTCATCCATCTGTCTGTCTATACATCCATCCAGTTTATCTGTCCATGTATTTCTATCTATCCATCTATCTATCATGATTAAAGTTACAGGACATAGTAAAATAGTTTAATAGAGTGTTCATTCACTCCATCCACTCAGTATTGCGACACAATCGTGCACCAGTTCTCACCTGTCTCTGACACTCACCGATGAAGAGGATAGGAAATGTGATGAAGAGCAGGAAGACGTGCGGCACCACTGTGAGGGCGTCCAGGAAGCAGCCGTTGTTGAGGACACCGCCGTCCACGTTGTAAGCGGCCGAGTTGTTGTCGTTGCCGCAGAACGCCAAGGACATGGTGGTATCGGGTCTCTGAGGCGATCCGGTACAAGAAAGACGAAACAGGAGGGAAAAAAAGAGGACAAGAAAGGGGTAAAAAAAACTCCTCTCAGAGCATAATCTGGGCACAGAGGAGCCGTTACATCCTTGCTGTAGGTGGAGGATATCAGCTGAAGTGAATCACTGCACAGGTAGAGCGCAATAACGGCTCCGTTTCTGCATGGGATGAGCACATCCAAACAGCTTCTCTCCGACAGGGGGACGCCTGCATTGGATTCCACCGGCAGAGCCACGGCTCACGGGCATGCTTTTAATAACCACCGCAGCTTAATGCCATCAAAAAACAAAAAGCATCTCCATTTGTGTGTGCCGTGCTGCGGCGATCAAGAGCTCAGAGTTGACCTTGTGGGAGGATAGCTGTATGGCGGAGTGTGTGCATGAGAGTGTGATGAGGTGAGAGAGAAGGAGGGAGAGAGAGACAGCGTGATGGAAGACAGAGAGAGAGAGCGAGAGAGAGAGAGGAGCGAAGGGAGGGGGAGATAGCAGGAGTGAAGAGAATTGCATTGCGGGCGGCATTGAAAAACCAG
The DNA here is from genome assembly GCF_018831695.1 of Puntigrus tetrazona. Lineage (NCBI taxonomy): Eukaryota > Metazoa > Chordata > Actinopteri > Cypriniformes > Cyprinidae > Puntigrus > Puntigrus tetrazona. The sequence continues at coordinate 15,547,604 of NC_056723.1, forward strand.
CACGCACGTCACAGTGAGGTACACGCCTGACATGAGACATCAAACATATTCATGAGCGCCGAACTGACTCACGGTAAACAAAGACTGATCGGGTAAGGCTGTCAGGAAATTCACAAGCCAAAGCGAACTTGCAGTGTGAGACGGCTGAAGGACGAAAGGATTTGTAACGGGGTCACGCAGAAATAGTGGTTTACTAACATGGCATGTTCAGTGGATAATGCTGATATCTAGAAAACATGCCTGATAAAGTGTTCATGTATAACACAGTTTAGGGAAAATAAATGAGGTTCATATTAAAATTTGGAACGCAAAAGTTTTGTTATCTGTGATCTGTCAGTAGATTTTGGAACAGACTAGGCTTTGGAAACCTAGACTTGTTTAGCTGATTCTGATCATCACGGAAACTAATCAAAACGAAAGAACAACTGAAATAACAAAAACAAACTGAAAATAGAACTAATTAAAAAAACAGAAGAATAAAAAGATAGAGAAAAAAAATTAAAACCAAAAAACAGAAATACAAAGCAAATAAAAATGAAAAGAAAATGAAACAAAAACTGAAAAGAACAAAAAACCACATATACACACACAAACATATTTAATATATAAATATATATAATGTATTTTATTTATATATATATATATATATATATATATATATATATATATATATATATATATATATATATATGTATATATAATTTTTATTATTATTATTTTTTTTTTTTAATAATAATAATAAAAAAGCAGATAAAAGACAGCAGGTCTGAGCAGAATATATTCATGTGCATCTCGTCCGTAAAGCCGGTTCTTTGATTACTAGTAAATCTAGATCACCTGTTGTCAAATGGAGCGGCATTTAATACACAGAGCCATAGATCACTGATGAGCTACGCAATATAATATGCTGCTACATTTGAAAAACAGGTGGAGATTTACTGCTAATCAAAGAACAGGCTTTACTGATGAGATGTGCATGAATATATTGTGCAATATATTGCCCAGCCCTACAAGAAAAAATAAATAATTTTTTTATAAAAATAAAAAAAAATATATATATATAATAACAAAATAGAAAAGCAAATAAAATAAAGTAAAATAAAAAATTTTTATTTTATATTGGATCAGACTATCAGACTATTACAACTACTGCATTACCCACATATAAACTGTTCTATTTTAAAGCCTAGGCTAATTAAAAAAAATCTAAGGCAATATCAGAATATATGTTGTTAAGCAAAAGTACAGATTGAAGAATTACACCTGACATCTACTACCTGACCCATGCTGATATTAAACCTGGAGCGTATGGCCTGCGATCCATCATTATTTCTGTCCAGAACTAAAACAACCCCTCACAAACACCGTGATAACCTTTTGATGTAGAGGTGAGAAGATAAGGCCGATCTGTCACTCGAACGTGTTAAAGAAGGATCAGACGGGTGGTGTTACAGATGCGCTACTTTTTTTCTGCCATCCAGAAAAAAACAAAGATGTCACAGTCAATTAAGTGAATGAATACGGTTAGCATCTGCAACCTGACTGAATGCTGTAAGAGCAGCAGATGCAGCAGACCAACGCTGCCACTTTATCACACAGTAATTTCATTTCCCTCAAAAAGCATTTCCCGAAGATTAAATGACTGGCATGACCCTATAATCTGCACCGCAGCAGGACAAATCAAAAGAGGGCCTAGAGGTATACTATTTCAGTCAATATCTAATGAATTCTACTTGCATTGTAGTTTGTATTGTGGTTCCCATAAACATCCTTTAATAATCACCTAGATTGAAGCGCTTAGCCATCAAGTTACAGATATACTACTGTATATTATACTGTACATTATTTGATTCTGGCCCAAAATAAATTCATAAATAAAAGCTAAATAGAATAAAAAGTGAAAACAAAATTAAATTAAATTAATATATTCATAAACATATATTAGTAGAGTAATTTTAATGAAAACTAGTCATCTTTCCCTAACTTCATTCTCACTAATAATCAGCGAGATATAGGCAAATATGTGCACCATGAAATTTAAAGATTAAGGATAATTGCATTAAAATCGATTGGTACAAGTAAGAGTTCTTTGTAATAAGATAATCTCTTTTGTAGGGCTTTTACACACGCGCTCCTTAAGACAAGAAGGGACTGAGGACTAAGCACAACAAAGCAGATTTCATTTCTGTGGAAAGCTGGCTGTAGTATATCGATTTTTGGGGTGTTTTGGGCTTCGCTCCGTTGAAAAGCGATCCTTTCCGAAGCAGCCGCGCATGCGCAGAACCTGCACTCGCCGACAGCCGCTGAAGTCTATCGCATCTTGTCACTACCCCCGCAAAAAAGCGTTAAAACGATAACGATGTGGAAATGTAGAAAAGAGAAAAAGTGGCCAAGTTAATGTATCTGTCATTAGAAACTATTTACATCTGTTGTCCCGTCTTTCTTTAATGTAGCTGCGGGTGTTATTGAAAAACTCACGTGGTTTTCCTAACAACTTCATCATGGGGAAATAGTCGAAAAGCTAAAAACTACACAGATAAAAAGGCTAACAGGTGTGGAGTTACCATCACCGGTAACGACGCTCACGTGAGCTATTAAGCAAAAAGAAACGAGCGTACCGGTCTGTAGCGCGTGATCATCATCTTGAAATTCCAGTTGTTCCCAAAACCTCATAAGACGATTTCCAGTCCGGTCCGGAGACCTCGCCGTTCAAAACGAGCGCCTAACTCACGCGGGAACAGGCTGAGGATAAAACATGACTGACGTTTTTCCGCGCCTTTGCCATAGGGTCCGTTTTTTTTCTCCTCCGGGGAACTGACCGAGGTCCTGAAAAGAGCCGTTAGAGAATCCGACCGTTTCGAATTCCCAAACATCGATTCGAAAGTTGCTCGCGCTCAGTTCGTCCAGCTGTCACGTACGCACGCACGCACGCGCGCGCGCGACGCGAGCGATCAATCGCTGACGCCACAGAGCCGCGCGACGACGACCGATCGATCACGCGATAGAAGAAAACACAGTGCGACTGATTTCAGCGCACCAGTTGAATTATTAGCGTGAAATTATAACACGGTCTTGCAACAAAAGGAGTCGCTTCGGCTGGAATGCAAGTTCCGTCGAGGCCGGGCTGATGAGGACCTAAAATGCTGCCTTGCTGCGTGAAAGTGACCCACTAATCGTTCGCGAAGCGCAGGCTATATGGGCCAAATTCGACAGGTGCTGAAGATATTGCTAGTGAAAACCCGCCAATCAGGACGTCGGATGAGGACGTCGTCATCACAGCACAACATATACCCCTCAAACAAAGAGCACAGATGAAATCAGACTGTATCTGAAACCAAACAGCCTTTTGCTTAGAAAACAACGAAATTAATCATTGCTTTAAGGGGAAGCGCATAGGCCTACGTATGTATTGGTAAAATGGCGTTGTGGAATAAAATCTTAAAATAAGATTAAAATGGGTTTTTATCTCACGTACACGTGAGGGGAGAAGGGAAGAAATCTCACTTTTAAAAAGGGAAATTAAATCCACAGCATACACTTAATTTAGCAGGTCGCTGTATGTGTGTGTGTGTATATATATATATATATATATATATATATATATATATATATATAGAATACCTCACTATATATATATAGAATGATATAGACATGGTAAACATGCATAAAGGCACAATTATTACCTTATTATTATTATTATTATTATTATTATTATTATCTGCTGCTACCAGGAGGCCATTTCTGGTAGTGCAGAATTATTGATACAGTATTGATACAGTGTTTTTGTATCATGGTTTGTTCTGGTAGTATATATATATATATATATATATATATATATATATATATATATATATATATATATATATATATATATATATATATATATAAAACACACACACACTCAATTCCACGCACAATGCAGACAAACATTTATAGCAACGTCATCATTAGGCTTATGTAACACACGTAACGTTTTGGTGTTTATTTTTGCAACTTATATCTTTTTTATGCAGAATGATACATATTATTTCCTTGAAGACACATATATAATATATGTGTGTGTGTGTGTATATATATGTGTGTGTGTGTGTGTGTATGTATATATATATATATATATATATATATATATTATATATATATTACCCAACCAAAAAGTATTTATTGAGATTACTGAGATGTGTTGCATATCATGGACAACTGCATCAGATACAGCAGTAAAGCGCATTAAAGCACATAACTATTATTCACTTTATCCTTACTGGCAAGCCGAAAATCAAATTGTGTTATTAAAGAATCAACATTAAGCCACTTTTATTTTCCGCTAAATGCAAGCATAGAGCGCTGCCAAGGCACAATCTTAATTCATAATGTCACTAAGCCTGCGTTCATAATGTCTACGCTTCGTGTATGTAAAGAGAGGATCGGTGAGCGCTGTTCAGGAACGGTGAGTGCACTCTAACGCCTCCGATTGGCCAAAGCGTTCCAGAAATCAACGCTGCTAGACGCTGCCAACGCGTGCTATGTAGACTACAGAACGATGAATAACAATGCATTTGTGTTTAGATACTTTATTTACAGATATTTAGCAGGAGTCGCGCCCATCAAACGATCTCCCGCGGATTTTGATTACGTCACAATCGAAGTAAACTCTAATCGAATTAAGACACGAGGAATACTCCTGCTATTGAAGTGCAGTACAGTCATATAGGGCTTTTTGGTCGGTTTGACGACAAGTAAAAGAGCTTCGACACCGCCGTCGTCTGAACGCACGTACAAATAATTAACCGGACTTGAAGCTTTTATTAAATTATATATGAAACACCCAAAACAGTATATGGCACCATTATGAAGACGAACTATGTGTTTAGATTCCGGAGGGGAGGTCGGATGTCATTATGCCATTATGAGGTGTTTTTACTAGAATTTTAAGGAAATTATTAATTTAATTCATTTTGTAGGCTCAAACTGAAGTTGTTGGGGGGTTTTCGTAAAATTACTTATTAGCTGTAAATTTGTACAAAAATCTGATTTTGTAGTGTATTCCACCCTTAAGACTCACAAAATAGAACAAGGACAAGACCAGAGCACAAACAAAGGAAGCTGTTGATAAAGACACGTGATATTTATATATTAATGCTTAGCGCATAGTTCATGCGTGGTTTTTCAGCTATGCAAATGTTGCCCTCCAAACAGTTAGTATGTTAGGGAAATCAAAGAAATAGAAATGGTAAACATTCTATAAAGTGCGTTTAAACAAATGATAATAATACATAATAATATAGCGATAACTACATAAAACTGGTACACAATGAATCAAAGCTGGTCACAAGCAGCCAAGGAATGAATCAGCAGCAACTTTCATGACGAAAACATGCTTGACTCTAAAAATACAAAGTGAATAGAAAGCAGCGATGATGATAAGATCGCGAATAGAGCAATTTTTTGTTAGCTCTACTTATTTGCAAATGTACATTTTTAAAGCTACATCTTAGCCTGCTGTTACGGAAAACAGTCAAAAGCTAACCAATACAATGTTAATGTGGTATTTAATTTGGTTTTCTCTTCTGACCATCACAATCAATCTTGTCTGGATGGTTTTACTGAATTAAGTAAAAGGCTTTGCAGCTAATGGAACTGCTAGACGGACCGATTGGATTCAGCAGACAATAGGACCGTCCACTAAGTAGCTGGGGTTAAAAGCTACACTCCCCTGCCTGATAGCAATCCTACAGGAACACGACTCACTAATCATATATGGCGCATATATTTTTAAATTAAAATCTAGGCAATCAATACAGCACAACATATCACCTCCTTATGGCTCAAAACAAAGAGCTCAACTGACATACCATAGCAGAAGGCAAACACTTTTTTTTATAATGCATTTTTCGCCAACAACAACACGGCCCAAATAGTAACTTACGTATGGCACGGTTGATTGTGTTTACCGACAGCGGTTTGGGTCCAAGTCAATGACCTCAATGGGCCTCAAAAACACAGGCATCTCTAAAACATCCCTTTTATAGCTAATCATGATGTCAATTAACTTAATTAGTTGCTAGATATTCTCCCACAACATTTCTTGCTTTTTCAGCCATCGTTGCCAACTTTTTAGAGCTCTGTAGCAGGCGTCAGATTTGACATTTAGCGTATAAAAGTGTACGATTTCTCTGTTTAAACATGTGTTATGTTTTCTAGGTTCCGTTGCAAATAAAATATCGGCTCATGTGATTTGAAAGTCCTTTAGTTTTCATTTCATCCAAATTTAAAATAATGTCCCAACATTTCCAGCGACAGCAGGGCGTTTGAGGAAGCGTAAAAATAATCGCCTTTAATCGCAAATACTATTTCTAGCTCGTTTCTTGTAAACCGATAACAGAATAAACACACGCACAGTATATTCTTTCGGTTACATGCAGCAGCAAAAGAACCGGTCAAAGCAGCAATAATCAATGCACGAGTCACGGCTTGTAACAATCACTTTGAACACGATCAATCAGAACAGCCTTGTGAAGAAGAGTATTGACTATTGCATTATTGAATCATTAGCATAACAAATCCCCAGCTCAAAACATCTGGGCGGGTTTCTAGATTGACAAAGAGATTGTCACGTGTCCACGCTGCAGAATCAGGGTGGCGCCATATTTAATTTTTTGACAATGGACCCTTCTTTTCAGACTTTCAGTGGACAAAGAAGATGACATGATCTAGTGCTTTTATTGAGTATTGTAATTGTAATGTCTCTCGCAGCCTCGTTTTCATCAGTGTTCACTATGGAGTCTAGCCTAAGGTCTATGGATGGCTTTTAGGGCTTTTACCATTGGGCTAGCGGTTGGGGGATGGGGGCTCCTCATCTGTACACAGGGGCACTGCCTTGGAAACCCTTTTTGTTTGCAGTGGGTCTGCTTTAGGGCTGAAGACATACAGCAGATGACAGGGTCCCTACTGAAAGCCATTTACACTACCGATTGCTTCTTTCATTGGCAATAGAGACAGACCACATAATGAAGCAAACTGAATTTAGGGTACACTTTGAGCTGTCATTGCGTGCGGTCGTATATCATATTATGAGAATTACGTACACTTCATCTTCATATTCCTTCGGTGGAGACCAGGTCGGTCCAGGTCTACGAGAGCTTGCATGGAGGAACGAACAAAAGAATGAAAGCACAATATAATAATACATGGGCAGATTTTTCCTCCCGTTTTTCATTTTCATTGACGAAAGGCATCAGCTGTGAATAACATTAGCCTGCAAAACCTCACCCTCTTAACATTTGACAAAAACAATGGCAAGATTTTCTTTCGGCTTCAAGCCTTCATGTATATTTGATGATGCTGGCTGAGAAATCATAATAGCAGAGGACCACGTTCGCTTTCTTGTGATTCACATCTTCCAGAAAAAATAAGAAAATATATGAATGCAAATAGCACAGCATAACATGAACTGTGCCAATAATTTGCAATAGCTTAGGGTGTTTTAACTTTCTAATAAAACACATAGAAAATGAACCATAACCACAGCCATGATAATAATGTAATTATTATGTAATTGTGCTCAATTGGTTTAGTGTAGCATTTATGTCATGTTGAAATTACGACAATTACTGTAACTGTTCGATTAAGACCCGACATTGTCATATTCACATTACTGTATTCTGAAATATCATTTTCTAAAACAGCGTTAATAACAATAACAGGACCCTCGTGATGACTGTAAAATGCATAGTAAATCACTACATTTCAGTCTTCTTCCAACCGTCACATCTCATAAGAAAATTGTCGCTGGTCACATTTTTAGCATTTTTAAAGCTTTTATCAACAATAGCCATCAATTATTGCCAATATTAAGAGCATTCGGCATTTCTAATTAATATAGGCATGTTATATTCTTATTTGATTAGGTCTGCATGTTGCACACAAGATATCCATTGGCTCGCCTTCATGGTTCGGGGTGTTTGCTAGAGCTTTCTATGATATCCTATACAATAAAAAATAAGATAAAACGTTAATATAAGCACAAACGGGTACAGAGAGTAACTGTTATTATGAAGGGTTACGGAACCATGGAATATGGATTAAAATCATCCACGTATTTTTGAAATCTCAGTAAAACAGAAAAGAAAAACAAACAGTGCTGTGTTTATTCTGAGAAAAATGTAAGTTGACAATCTGAGGACTCAGCAAATTAGTGCTCATTGATTTCCAAGAAAAGACAAATGAACACTGTATGTCTGGATAATTGTCACCTCTAATCCAATCAATGGCAGCTTCTACTTACAATGAATAAACTATTCAAGGCAAAGCCAGAGCTTTGTTAGTGCCTTATTAGTTCGGCATGGCCAATAAATCAATTTATGAAAAACATCTGATCTTTAAAGGTGCACTCGTTAATTATGTACAATAAAGTTCTGAAATACATTATAAAAAATCCATACAACCACAAAGTAGTGTCCGCTATTATCGTAGATGATCATCTTTTGGTGGCTACCATTTTTGAGATCACATGACCACTATATATGTATATATATATATCATGCAATATACAGGCTCTTTCCCATTTACTACACTCAAAACCATTGCCTTTCCATCAAAACAAATAATCTATCAATGTTTAACACCCACAGAACCAACACACTGGAAAAACACATCTGGTGATGCTCGCCTTCATAAAAAATGCACACTGGAATGTCATTTGGTGCACTCTAATATTATATAACCTTCAGTTTGTGCAGAGCACATGGGATCCACTCAAAGGTTGCTTTCATATCAACAAGACGTATGCGAGAAACAAGTATGACATACAGTGGGTACGGAAAGTATTCAGACCTTTTCCCAAAATAACTCATGGCTGTATTCAATCAAAAGGGTGCTTCTGCTAAATACTGAGCAAAGGGTCTGAATACTTAGGACCGTGTGACATTTAAGTTTTTCCTTTTTAATAAATCTGCAAAAATGTCAACAATCCTGTGTTTTTCTGTCAATATGGGGTGCTGTGTGTACATTAATGAAGAAAAAAAATGAACGCAAATGAAAATAGCACATGGCTGCAATATAACAAAGAATTTAAGGGGGTCTGAATACTTTCCGTCCCCGCTGTATGTACGCGGGACTGAAGTGTCATGGGAAGGTAAAAGCATAACGCACGCCAAAATAAGAGCAATATTGCAGTCATACACCTTAATATTTAACAACGTTTAACCAACAACAAACAAAGTTATACAGAAAAACATTACCATTTTGCATATGACATGAAAAACAGGTTTATAAATCAATCACGCACAGGTTTTTGGTTCATACACTAAACATGTGGTGTTCCTCATGATATTGCCCCTTTATTTATTATCAAAGAAAATAACTAAACTACATCCTCTAAGGAAATACTGTTTGAAATGTAGCGTACACTTCACATGCAGATATATACACTCGGACAGCTGAGACTTCACTCAAGGACCAGAGAGTTGAGAGAGAGGAGGGGTGTAAGACAAAGTAATGACGACAGACACTTGTTTCTTGGATTTAACGGACGTGTTGTACGTGACTATCCGAGCATCTCTGGGGGCTGGAAATAAAACACACAGGCATGCGCACACACACGCACACTAAATGCTTGCCACATCCAATTAGATGCCACATAAGGTTTGCCTCGCTATGGCAAATAGGTCTATTAACTGTTAGCTGCTATTATGCTCGAACGCTCTGATATTTTATGACCGAGTGGTAAAGATGGTGAGGTGATAGAGACAGGATCATCTGAAAGAAAAGACACATGGTTCCTTAGATAAGAGTGAACAAATAACACTGATAATTAGGCTCTTGCAACTGTTTCTCAATGCGTTCGCCGCCTTCTTTAAACTCTTCACAGCGTTCTCGTTACCACCTTTCAGAGGCACGGCGGGAAAAATTCAACTTCGTGTGAAGAGTTTTCAATAAATGACCAAAGTAGTGAGAAATAGTTTGTAAAAAGTTGTATAAGAATAGTTGTAAAAAACGGAAACAGTAGGAGTTTCATTATTTTATTTCTTCGAATGATTTAAACTTGCCAGGGTGTCGCTAACCCTGACCCTTTAACAATAATAAAGACCGAAGAAGCATCTCAAGACTCTCAAGCTCTACTCTCCTGTCCTTCTTCTTACACTCTTCTTACAGATTTGGCAAGCGGCCGTTCATTGAATTAAGGAGGCACAAGGACATCCTTTGTGATCAGACGGAGCAGGGCAGAGTGTCTCATAGAGCAGGTCTAGATCTGTCAGGCTGATCATTTTAGTCTCATTGTGTGAAAACCGTCTCTCTTTACACCCCTGTCCCCCTCCGTCCTTCTCTTTCCGCCTCCCTGATCAATGCAATCAGTAAAAGCAGCTCTATTTGGTCCTTGAGTTTGAAAAACTTATTATAATCAGCAACAATCAAAGCAATGAGTTGTAAAGATTCAGTAGCTTATGCATCATCATTATCATCATCATCATCATCATCATCATCATCATCATCACATGAAGTATGAAGGGTGGCTGTTGACCCTGGAACAACATTTCAATACAAAATATTAATCTTGACCATATCTCTACGCCTAAACCTAACCTTACGAGTAATGCCTAAAATCTGAGGAAATGATAGATGAATGATGTACAATGCACCAAACACCGACTGTAAGCATAAACTTCATTAAAACGATAAGCTTTATGGTCCTGCTAGCATGAGATGCGTTTTTTATCACCTGAACCAAAGGGATAAAGTTTCCAATAGCGATCATCAGCACTTCAAAAACCAAACCAAAAAATAGCACGCTTTTCTTCCTAAATGAACCTTTTTTTAAGCTAACAATTATCTTTAGAAAGTAATTAACAACGGTTCTGACTAAATATTACGTTTCATATACGAAGTGTTCATTTGCAAAACAGATAACAGATAAAAAAAATAGCCAACAAAACCCGACTGTAATCGCATGCTTTTGTAAAAAATAAAATTGCATTGATCATAATAGGACGTTTATATCTGCATAATTAAAATAAAAGCAAACGTTTTCAAATAGAGGACTAGTGAACAATAGATATTAAAAATAAAATTGATATTAAAAATAATTTTTTTTTATAATAAATATTGAATAACAAATGGTTCAAAAAAGCTGCGTAAATGTTTTGCAATGTTTCAATGCTTTTAGTTAAGACATTTGCCTGTATCATTTGTTTTGTGCATTGTTATGTCTAGCTTTGACGTTTTGTGCATTGTTATGTCTCACGGCCCTAACTGTTTTAAACGAGAACGTGAGGAAATTTCCTGATTTAGATGTAGCTTTTACACATTTATGATGCTAGTATCTAGGTCTTTGGCATTTATGTGTAATTTAAAACTGATTCATACTAAGCAAATAGCTTTCTTTTCCACACAGATGAAAAACAAAGCTATTTAGAGAGATAAAAGCATAGCAATTAATTGTATTAGCTCCGGTGACACACATTAGCCAACCTGAAATGTCCAGCGTCCAGTGAAGTGCAAAGGACAAATATGTTTAGAATCAGAGGATGAGCAGAATGTAAGAAGGATTAATGTGCCTCCTAGTGGAGACGAGATGCACTGATCATGACCGTTTACCATGTTTTTAAAGTTTAAAGTTCTCCATTATCAGTATTTGATATAAGGCAGGAGAGCGGACTACTACTTACACTTTAAAGGGGCTTTGCCACCATTGAGACTGCAAAAATATTCACAGTGCCCTTATGAAAGGTTCATATTTTGGTTTTGGGAATCACAAACAAAGGAATGACATGCATACAAGGTCAAAAAAACACTTTTCATTATACTATGGATTTATTTTTACATTATTTGTTCAACCACTCCCAAACAATTTGTTCAGTGATTATTCAGTGTTTGGTCGACTATAATACAAGGTAAGCTTTCAGATGTAAAATCTTTGCTGGATATTTTCATTCAGTTAGAGATGTGTTACACACTACGTGAAAAAAAGCAAAAAAAAATAAAAATAAAAAGGTTGGCTGGAAAAATCGATATACATTAGCAAATATTAGTGCTGTCAAACAATTATTCATAACGATCACATCCAAAATAAAAGGTTTTATTTGCATAATATATGTGTATGTGCTGTGTATATTTAATGTATATGTATATATATAAAAATATGTTGTTTATTAAATATATTTATTATACTAAATAAATACAGAAATGTAAATATTCTCAAAATATATACTGAATGTATGTGTAATTATATATATATATACACACTAGTTGCACATAGAGCACACACACATATTAAGCAAACAACGTTTATTTTATTTTATTAAGCATTTGAGCACTAATTTGTATGCATTATACATTTTGCCAACTTTATTTACTGTAATGTTTTAACTAAAACATTTTTTTGGCGAACCAGAATTATTATAAGACATGCGTGTCCCAATGTAGGACAAAGCCTGATTATTATAGATTATAAACACGTGGATGGAGAGGGACGCGAGGATCTAATATGTTTATCTCCTCATCGATAGTGTCAGGCAGAAAAGATGAGCTCCTGTCCAGGAACTTATATGCATCCTTATCCTGCAAGCTGTAGATGTTCAGTGCCTTCAGGCAGGATTCACCAAAAGCTTTCCAGTGCTGAAAGATGTAAGGAGAAAATTAATCGCAACAGAACCACTCCCAAATGCAATCCGTTTACTCAGAGAGCAAGTTACCTCTTGTGCTGAATCAATATTCGTCAGAAAAATCTCCTTTAATTCACTCTCCCCAATGAAGTGCTCTTTGGCAAAGGTCTCGTCATTGATGGCCTCCAGAATTACTTGTACTGATTTCCAGAACACATTATGCTGAATTAGAGATTGTTGGATTTGATAAAGCCACTTGTGGACTTCACTCAGATGGGTAATATTTTTCAAACCTTGAAAAACGATAAGAAGCATACAGTAATCACGAGAGATCAGCTTCTGACCAGTGAGAGCTTTTAAGTGAAAGAATCTCACCATTCTGTGCCTTCATGTTTGTCAAATTTAGCTGAGCATCAGTCAGCCTCGCTTGGATGTTGTGCTGCTGGCTTTTCAGGATTGACCACTGATCGAGGAGTTCAGCTCTTTGATTGAAAAAAGGTCTAGAAAACGGTTTAATGACTCCGACAAACAGCAGGAGCGACAAATCAAGCATTCTGCTAGAAGCTTCTTTGGAAAGACGAAAATGGTGTCTCTGTGCGATCTGCGTCTCAATCCGTCCAATTTCCTCTAAGGTTTTCCTCAGTTCCATCAGAAGATCATTCACCACCTTCTCCAGAGTCTCTATCTCCGTAGTTTTATTCCCCGCCTCAGCCTTTTCTTTAATCACATCACTAGCGCATGAACCCACGCCGTGAGCGTGTTTCTCATACCTGATGATGAATGATTTTAGATAGTTATAATTTCAGGTAATCACAGCAAACTCCGTTCTGAATGCTTTCAACAGCGTAACAATTTCTCAACACTTTACCTGTCCACAATCTCTTTCACTTTGCCCACAACTTCTGCGATACATTCTTTCGCTTCTTTCAACATCAGCTCAGTCAAATCGGTGTCATTTGTTTCGACTGCGAGTTTCAGCTCGGGTAACAGCCAAGAAACCATTTGTTTACTTGTGTCCACACACTGAAAGACAATTTCAAAAAAATGATTTGTCTGCAAGCAGATGCATCACGTTAACGGCAACTTCCAAAAGACAAAAAAGTACATTTTTATAAAACATAATTAAGTCGCACAATTACACTGGGACCCTAAGTTACAAAAAAAGCTAATATAAAGCTATCTTTGTACCTCATCTAAAGGTAAATAGTTGTGCCTTGAAGACACATATGTGGCCCTGGACCACAAAACCAGTCATACATGTAATATAATAGCTGAATAAATAAGCTTTCCATTGATTTATGGTTTGTTAGGATAGGACTATTTTTGGTCTATTTTGGTCGAAAATACTGAGAAAACCCCAGATATCTGAATTCTGAACCATCACAATGGTGTTTTTATGAGACCAGATTGGAGAAAATCACCTTTAAAGTTGTTCAAATGCTTTTATATATTTACAGTAGGAACACACTTTATATCAGGTGGCCGTACTTACACCAAAAATTAAGTACAATTTACTTATTGTGTTCATGTATATCCTAATGATTTTTGTCATGAAAGAAAAATCAATAAGTTTGACCCATGCAATGTATTTTTGTCTATTTTGTCTACAAATATACCCCAGCGACTTAAGGTTTTGTGGTCCAGGGTCACATATTAACTAAATCTGTCTCGCTTTCTTTGATGATATCTGCTTGTTTTACTCTGCTTCTTTGGTTGGACTTCAGTATTAGAATTGCTTGAAAAAGACTGGCTTTACCTTCATAAGAATAACCTCAGAGAAGACAAACAGTTGCTGTGTTTCAGCAGCACACTGCCTGAGAGTCGTTTGCAACTTGGGGAACTTGGCCAAATACAGGTAAGAGAGATGGTAGAGCAAAGCCGTGTGATCAGCAGACGAATGAAGCTCGTGTATTAAGTTAAGGTCATTTTCTACCATCATGTCTGTGGAATAACAAATGTCATAATTACTACATGGCACTTCTGCACAAACCTGAGTCAAATACAACAACATTTAGCACATATGCACCTGAAAATTTTATTGGTCAAAAACAAAGTTTTGCTAAGTCACTGTTACGCTTATAGATATAATGTGACTTTAGCCAAGCAGTGTTGGGAAAATGCATTGCAACATTGCATAAAAACTTGGTTGCTTTTTATGAAAATGTAAATAATCATCAATCACTTGCTGACTCAGATGCAGCCATTTTAATGACAGAAAAAACACAGACCTCTGTCATAAACCTTGGTCAAAAAATTTATTGATTTTCCATTTAGCCACGATACTAACTCAGTATTGAAAAACAGTTCACTAACTTTTACTCACCTTTGCTATTGGCCATGTCTCTTCTTCAAACCGTTCTTCCTGGTCTGTAAAAATGTGACTCAAGTATCTGGGGGAAAAAAACAAAAGCGTAACAGATGTTATCAGCACTTTTATACTCTATGAAGCCTCATGTCATAGAGTAGAGACCTAAACCTGAGCGTGACAGAAAACTGGGTGTTGTCTTTGGGTTGTTTAAGGAGGCGTCTCTAAAGGGATCGTTCAATGATTTGTTCGTTTTTTTTTAATAATTCAGTCATTTTTATTTCACAGAAAACACATTCTGCCGACTATAAGTAAAGTTATTCCATTCTCTTATATTTAAGTAATACAGACTTGTAAAGTTGACAGTTTGGAGACAATCACAAAAAAGAGTGTGCAGATATTAATCAGGCAGTCGACTGATAATCTAATGAGAGTTAGTTGACAAGTAGGTGCCATGTTCATTTTCAACAAAACATATAAAAGGGAACATCTAGTGGTTTCTGTATGGGCTTGTTGATGACTCAGATTTCATTTCATGCTTTGTACGAACTGCACAAACCTGCCTTGTTTTGGACCAAGTCCAAGGTACAGCAGCAGTTTGGGAAGAGCTAGAGATGTTGAAGAGCTTGCAGAAGTGGTCAGTTCCTATAACGCAACGCTTGTCGTTGCACAAGGCCTGCGTGAGGCACTGGTCCAGATTGGGTTATTGACGAATAATATTAAGATAATCTCACTTTCTGTTACAGTATCTCGAGATAATTCACTAAAATAATATAACACAAATCAATCCCTTGGGCTAATTCCACTTTCAAAGTCCATACTTTTGCAAAATTCACCAAAAATGTTAATCTTGGCAGAAATTATCATCTAGGCAATTCTCATGTGATTTTTCATGGGTAGTGCTTTTAGTACATTAGTACACTGAAATATCAATGACTGTTGTGAAGTGTTGTGAAGTTTTAAAAAAAAAAGCTACTGAACCATGCTTTGATTTATCCTCCCAACTTTCTTTTTTTTTTTAATGAAAACATGATTTTTACCTTGCTATCACTTATTTTGCAAGCATTGAAATCATAATATTTATAATTTAAACATTTTTTCATTTAAGCCTCATAGCAGTTGCTGGACATGTTTCAAGAAAACTTTGTGTTTTGTTGCACCATTAGACCATCAAGAGGTTAATGGAGAAACCATCTATTTATCGGTCTGCCTTTCTGCCTCTCCATCTGTGACTTTCAAACTTTAAAATATAAAATCATCAAGTTTTTCTTTAACTGTGAATCAAACTGACTTGGGTAAGCTTCAGGACTTCTGCCAGGCATTTCAGCAACGTGTTATTGCCTGTTATTGACTCATTTTTGATTTGTTCATCTCTTGATGTAAACCGTAAGTCTACAATTTCACAATTAGCTTTGGGCAAAATCCACAAAAAGTAAAAGTACAATATAGTATTTTGAATTTTAATACAGACCATAAATGGATCGATGAATACACCTGTAAATTGTAATGCAATGAGTAACAGTAAAGTTAAGGAAATGCAAAGTGTGATTAGAGAGTTGGTACAGGATGAATAATATCAGTCACAGAAGAGTCCTGTCTCTAGTCCTTTGAAAAACTTTTTTTTTTAATATTTGTATATGTTTTTTTTTCTTGATTTAACCCAGCACGATACATTGTATCATCTGTAATGAAAAAAAAACAAAAACAATGTGGACATATAGATGAAAAAACAGAGATATGCTCCATTTCCTCTATATTAAAAATGTACGATATACAGGTGCTGGTCATATAATTAGAATATCATCAAAAAGTTGATTTATTTTACTTATTCCATTCAAAAAGCGAAACATGTATATTATATTTATTCATTAGACACAGACTGATATATTTCAAACGTTTATTTCTTTTGATTTTGATGATTATAACTGACAACTAATCAAAATCCCATATTCAGTATCTCAGAAAATTTTGTTATTATTGTGAAGAGGAAGATGCGATATGCCAGACCTAACAATGAAGAAGAGCTGAAGGCCACTATCAGAGCAACCTGGGCTCTCTTAACACCTGAGCAGTGCCACAGACTGACCGACTCCACTCCGCATTCAGGCAAAAGTATTGAGTGCTGTACATGCTCATACTTTTCATGTTCATATTTTTTTCAGTTGGCCAAGATTTCTAAAAATCCTTTCTTTGTATTGGTCTTAAATGATATTCAAATTTTCTGAGATGCTGAATTTGGGATTTTCATTTAGTTGTCAGTTATAATCATCAAAATGAAAAGAAATAAACATTTCAAAATATATCAGTCTGGGTGTAATGAATGAATATAATATACAAGTTTCACTTTTTGAATGGAATTAGTGAAATCAACTTTTTGATGATATTCTAATTACATGACCAGCACTGTATCTCATCAGTAAAGCTGCTTTATTGAGAGGTGATGGAGATTCATTAATCAAAGAAATGATGTTTAGCTATAAACAAATTTCGGGAGGAGCACGCACTGATAATTAACGCGGCTGGCTTCTCGTTTCCTAATCACGCAATTATCCAACCAGAGCAAGAGAAGCCTACTATAAATTCGCACAAGCCTCTTACCTCGATATCTCGTTTCCGAGCATGGTATTCAGCATGTCCGAACAAGACCAATCACCAGAAACCTACGAAATCGAGGACGCCGAGAGCCTCCACGACTCCGCTGAGCAAGCACGCTAACGCCCAGCTTCTTCCTACCGTGCAGCTTTTTCTTCCGCTCCATCCGCAACAAAATGGACAATTCCGCTGCGTCAAGCACTGCAAACGCGAACATTCCATTCTCCCGCGGCGTTAACAAGGCCGAGCTTCTCTCGCTGTACTCAACTTATCAAACAGGCGCAGCTTCGCCAAACATTTCTCCTCCAGCCAAAAGAAAGGAAACAACTAGAAGAAGCCGTAATTCTCCCAGGGAAGACCCGAGAAGTCAGCATCTGCACCCGTATTAAGCCTCCGCCCACCAGGAGGCGGGCAGAAGGCCCCCAGCTAGTGCTAGCAAAGCCCAGGACCCAAACACCAGCAGCTCTTTCTCCAGTTTCCAGCAAACAACCCACGCAGCAGGCACCACGGCTCCGGCCCTCACAAGCCATCAGCCCCTAGCCTGTACCCACTCTGTTCATTGGATCAGTTGAACCCACACCAACAGTACTCTGCCCAAGTCTTTCCCGACCATGCCTGGCAACCAGCCCCAATCCACTGTCCGTTATTTACCAGCCTCAAGTTTCTCCTATTCCTCCAGGACCTAACTCGTCCAATTCTGTTCCCACAGCCCAGCCAGCCATAGGTGCCAGCACAGGCACACAGATGCCTCCACTGACGATCCCAGCCGTACCACCTCCTATTCCTCCTCCCCTCCCCTATTTTTCTGCTACCAGTCTGAACCCAGGTTCAGACCCCCCCATCATCTTTACACACCTATTCTTCTTTACCTCCCTATCTTTTCCACTCTTTTCCCCTAGATCCCCTGCCATAGCCGCCGTGAGCTCCAACCCACCCCACAAGTAGCTCCCATGAGTTACCCCCGCCATCTCTCCCTTGCCCACCACCCTTTCTCAGTATCCACTGCTAACCCCCTTCCTATGCCCTCAAATGCACGCGCGCGGACCCCATCCCTGTCTCCAATTCCATCAAAGCACAGATCCTTGCAGAAATCCAGGATGCTGGCGCCAGAAGCGCGGACCCTATGCAACCCTGGTGCTTCTCTTTTCACAACTAATATTCCAGTGAACCATCCTTTTAAGGTTCCTCCTCGAAGCCTCCCTCGACTCAATCCTACAAGCAGTTTCTCACAGAACCCTGCAATCTTACCTGACCGCTTGGAAATGCTTTAAATCTTTCCAGGCAAGGTATAACCTCCAATTCCCTGATTTTTCCCTGCTATCCATCACTTCTTTCATCTCCTTTCTTAACACCTCAAAAAACCTGCAAGTCAGTTCTATTAAGGGCTACTTGAGTGGTATCAATTTTTCCATAAACTCATCCACGGCATCGCCTCACCTCAAATAACCAATGCTCAGACTTCACTTTTAATCAAGGGCATCCAAAGAAGGCATCCCTCCCGATCCGACTCAAGGATGCCCATCACCCTTGAAATTCTCTCAAAATGCATATCCACCCTCCGCAGAGGCTACTCTTCTATCCATACTGCCCGCACTCTTGATGCAATGTTCATTCTGGCCTTTTTCGGTTTCCTCAGATGTTCAGAATTTACAGTCAACTCCAGATTTGACCCAAATATTCACCCCACTATTTACGACCTATCTATCGTAGACCACGAAACCGTATCCTTTTCATCAAACAAAGTAAAACGGACCAGACCAAAAATGGGCATTTCATATATATTTTTAACCTCCAAACTCCTACTTTTCCCCTTCAAACACTTCTAGCTTTCCTCCAATACAGAAATCCCAAACTAAAACTCCACTCGACCCTCTGTTCACAGATGATTCCAACCACCCCGTATCTCGATTCTGGTTCCAAAAGCACCTCAAATCAGTCCTATTTTACTCCGGAATCCCATCAAAAAATTTCTCCACACATTCCTTCAGAATAGGGGCAGCCACCACTGCAGCAGAGAAAGGTCTCTCCCAACAGCAAATCCAAACCCTCGGCCGCTGGTCTTCTAACGCATACAAAAGCTACATTCGTTCAGACCAATCACTCATCAAAAAAGCCCTCCAGACCCTAACCAGTCCCAACAGAACTCCAAACCTACCACCCCCTCAGGGGATCACCCAAGGCACGGCATCACTCCTTCTACAACGGCCAGCTCTCGCTGTATACGACCAAATACAAAATCCGCCACCGCAGCGGCCACACCAAGCAGGAACATCGCACCCACCGCCCTGGACCGCTCCCGCTATAAACAGCCATATTCAAAATCTGCCACCACAGTGGACATACCAAGCAGGAACATTGCACCCACCGCCCTGGACAGCTCCCGCTATAGACGTTTGTATACAAAATCTGCCACAGCAGTGGCAATGCCAAGCAGGAGCATCGCATGCACCGCCGTGGACCGCTCCCGCAGCAGATGACCATATACAAAATTCGCCACTGCAGTGGCCAGCTCAAGCAGGAGCATCGTACCCACCGCCGTGGACCACTCCCGCCGTAGATGACCCTATACAAACCTGCCACCGCAGTGGCCAACACAAGCAGGAGCACTGCACCCACCGCTGTGGACCGCTCCCGCCGTAGATGCTAATACACTCCCACTGCCTTAACAGCGGACCACTCTAGCTAGAGTACTGCACCCACCGCCGTGGATCACTCCTGCCATGCACCTACTGCTTTTAGCAGCGGACTGCAAAGCAGGAGCATTGCACCCACCGCCGTGGACCGCTCCCGCTGTACATGACAGTATACAAAACCTGCCACCGCAGTGGCCAACACAGGCAGGAACATTGCACCCACCGCCGTGGACCGCTCCCGCAGTAGATAATAGTATACAAAACCTGCCACCGCGGTGGCCAACAGAGGCAGGAGCATTGCACCCACCGCCGTGACCGCTCCGCGCCGACACGATAGCATACAAAACCTGCCACCGCAGTGGCCAACACAGGCAGGAGCATTGCACCCACCGCCATGGACCGCTCCGCCGTACATGACAATATACAAACCCGCCATCGCAGTGGCCAACACAGGCAGGGAGCATTGCACCCACCGCCGTGGACCGCTCCCGCCGTGACACGACAATATACAAACCCGCCACCGCAGTGGCCAACACAGGTAGGAGCATTGCACTCACCGCCGTGGACCGCTCCGCTGTAGATGACAGTATACAAAACCTGCCACCGCAGTGGCCAACACAGGCAGGAGCATTGCACCCACCGCCGTGGACCGCTCCCGCTGTAGATGACAGTATACAAAACCTGCCACCGCAGTGGCCAACACAGGCAGGAGCATTGCACCCACCGCCGTGGACCGCTCCGCCAGAGACACACTCGCACCCACTGCTTCTAGCAGCAGACCGCAAAAGCCGGAGCTTTGCACCCACCGCCGTGGACAGCTCCGCCAGCGACGGTCGTTCACACATGCTGCTATTACAGTGGACTGCTCTAAGCCGGAGCTCTGCACCCACCGCCGTGGACCGCTCCCGCTAGAGACGCACACTCGCACCCACTGCTTCTAGCAGCAGACCGCAAAAGCCGGAGCTTTGCACCCACCGCCGTGGACAGCTCCCGCCAGAGACGGTCGTTCACACATGCTGCTATTACAGTGGACCGCTCTAAGCCGGAGCACTGCACCCACCGCCGTGGACCGCTCCCGCTAGAGACGCACACACTCGCACCCACTGCTTTTAGCAGCAGACCGCAAAAGCCGGAGCTTTGCACCCACCGCCGTGGACAGCTCCCGCCGGAGACGGTCGTTCACACATGCTGCTAATACAGTGGACCGCTCTAGCCGGAGTACTGCACCCACCGCCGTGGACCACTCCCGCTAGAGACGCTCATCTTAACTCACAACATTTTCATGCCCATTCTCCTACACCCACATAATATCATCCTAATACCATTCCAATTTCAACTAACATATCCATGCTCATCCTCCTTTTTAGCTAAGCCAGTAGGTTTTTTTGGGGGCCGCTTACACGTGTTTTTGGCTGCTGTCTTAATTGGCTTTTTTGGGGGGCACTCAGGGATCGGGTCGGACACCGAGCCCTGTCCGCTTTCACGGACAAGAGGAAAAAACTCTGGACTCGGTAGTCCACCAAGTTCCGAGCCCTCTCCCTGACAGCACGCCAAACACGCTTACTTTTTACCGTTACTATGATTAATTATATGTAAGTGCGAACTCGTGAAACGGCTTTACTGGCGGGATGCGAAATTTCGAAAGCGAGATATCATGCAGACCTACTCTACATTAAAATAAGATTAAAAAAACAAGATAAACAAAACTGAAATAAAAAAATTTACTTCAGACAGAAATGTACTGGTAAATTATAAATTATACGGTATCTTCAAAAATGTAACTTATTTTTTTCTATATATTTTCCTGTACTTTTCCAGAGGTGTTTTTAGTACTGTTGAACAGTATAGTATATTAGCCAACACTGAAACATGATTACCTTAGGATTGTATTACACAATTAAACCATAAATGGACAGACCCTCTATGCATGAATCATAATAGAAAAAACAACCTTGAACAAAAAGAACAGTTAATCACACTTTAAGGAAGTAAAAGTACAATTTCAGAGGGTTTGTACAGCATGAATAATATCAATTATCATAAGAGGGATTACACAAATACAAGTCTCAGCCTGCAGCCCAAACGCAAGAATACCCAAAGGATACAGTACAAATTCAGTTCAGAAGTTGTTTAACATTTGGTTAAGTAATTTGGTTAAGTAATTTGGTTTAAGTAATTTGGTTAAGTAATTTGGTTAAGTAACTTGATCACAAACAATTTTAAGGAGGTGCCATAGAGTATAAATTCCCTGCGCTGATACAGTTAGTTATATTACACAAAGATTCAACATACAGGTAACTTTTACTGGCTTCTCCCATCCATCTTTTTAACAATTCTTTCTAATAGTGTTTTTCTCAGTATTTTTCAGAGTCTTGGAGGATAATCCATCACAGACAGAAAAAATGTCATCAAGCAAAGGTGAGCGAACATTTCTGAAGTTATTTTTACTGGTAAAATCCATTATTAATACATTATTAATACCGTTAACTGATAACTAAAACATTTCTGCACAAAACCATAACGTAGTAACTATAGCGCTTGTATTTCTACAGAGCTTATGATCATAAGTAGGCCCGACTTTGCTATGGAGCTTATTCCATCTGCTCGGCGACGGCTTTGCTCTACCACCTTTCTTACCTGTGTTTGGCAAAGTTCCCGAGTTTGAGAGGAAAATCAGAGCAAACGCTATTGAAACCCAGCTTCTCTTTGGGTCCTCTGAAGTTCTTCTGCTGAAGGTAAAGCATGTGTTTTAAAGATATCTCTGTAACTGCAACCCAAATCCAATATTTTCCAAAAAAAAAAAACAGAACCTTTTCTGGTTCCTCAAAAAACCTTTTAGTGAAAGAACTGTGAAGAACATTTAAAAGCTTGTGGAATTTAGTCTAATGGACTAAATTGGTTTTAATTACTTTTATGTTTTAAAACAGAGATGGCCGATATTGGTCCTGGTTATTAGTTCTTCAGATCTGATAAAAACTCACCCGCTTCTTTCTCTCCAATATGGTAGGAAGCTAAATGAAATGTGAAGGATGCTACCTGTGACAAGGTCCGAGTAACCTGCGACTAAGTGCTCTGTTAAAGACAAGTCGTGTGACATGATAGGTTGTCCCAAAGCTTGCCTACTCAAAAGTGTGTACTTTTTCTTCACCGAAAGAGTAACATACTTCAGGAAAGTAGTAAAAGTAGGCACATTGGGTCGCAACACCGTTTAGGGTTGGAGTCTTCTTCTCTGTTTTCAGTGTATCTGTGTGGTGGATTGGTCTGGCATCTACTAAAATAATTTTGTGTCGGTTTCGTGTATGAAACATGTGGAGTAATAAAGTGTTTTTGCTGTCTTTCAGTGTGCTGCCACAAGTAGAAACCTGGTTTCCGCACTTTTGCCCGGTCTGAAGGTTGCTGTTGAGAAGGATAAAAGCAATCTGGCCATTAAGTCCCTGGAAAAAGCAAAAGAATGGATGACTGAAATTATTGACAAAGTGAAAGAAATGGTAGAGAGGTAAAATGTTGAAAATTGTTGCTAAATATTTTCATGCTTGTAAGATTTGTTGAACATATCTGGATTACTTACATTATGGCTACTGGCAAAAGTCTTCTCTGTGCATGCCAACATATAACACCACCATGTTTCAGTGCATTACAAAAAATGTTTGTTATGTTTAAGCTAATGATCATTCTGAAATCTCATCATCAGATACGACACACACAATGGTAAGGTGGCTGCATGCACCAGCGATGTGATTGCCGTAAAAGATGACACCGAAAAAAAAATAGAAAAAAACATTCAGGAGATAAAAAACCTGAGGGGGGAAGTCACTGAACTTCAGGAGAAACTGAAGAAAATCACTGGAGAAATGAATAAAATTGATGAAACGATGGCACAGAAAAACCAAGAACTTCAGGATTGCATCAGAGAAGCTTCTAGAAAACGTAATCGTCTGGGTTTCTTCACTGCCCTAGTACCATTTGTTGGACCCTTAGTCAATGCGATTTTTAGTTCTAACATTAGCGGTGATCTGGCTGCAAGAATACAGGTGATATCCAATGAGTTGTCTCGACTCTCCAATGAGAAATCAAACCTGAGGAACCAGGAGTGGAAAATGCATGTCAGTTTGACCGATTTGCAGCTGAAGCTGGTGAACATGATAATGAAATACGGTGAGATGTTTTCACGTAATAGATCTCCACTCACATACAAATGGTCAGAAGTATAGTTAATGAGCACAACTGATATCTGCTTTGTATTGTTTCTAAAGAGTCGATACCCGACCCTGTCCATCTGAATGATGTCCAAATCTGCCTCAGTCGAATCCAGCAAATTCTGATTCAGATTAGGACTTTCTGGGAAACAGTGAGTGAAATGCTGGGGGCTCTAAAAAAGAGACGTTTGCCAATGAACACTTCGTCGTGGATAGTGACATGAAGGAGTTCTTTCTGACCTCTATCACCGAAGCACAACAGGTAACTTCTTCAGCTACAGCTTTACAGAAGTTCATTTCATCTTGATTGCATTGTGGTTCATTTTTCTACTTGACTCTTTCAGCATTGGAAGGACTTTGGTGAATCCTGCCTGCAGGCCAGGGACATCTTTAGTTTGCAGAAAAAAGAATCGTGTACTTGTTCCTGGAGATCAGCCCATCTTCACTGTCACCAAATGAATGGCAAAACGGTATAATGCTGTCATTGAGGAGCTGAACAAAATAAGTCCCGATCCTTTTACTCCCAAAGCCATTACTGGCTAATGTACAAGCTTAAGAAGTCTATACATACCTATACCGTTTCAGCATAACTGCTCTGAATAACACATTTGTTATATCTTATGGGGTTTTAAAAATCTTTATGTGAGCTAAGTCGTTGGGGATTTTCATTTCTCTTATACCATATCTGGTTTTTTTCTGTGATTAAATTGCTTTGGAATTCAAAATTATATATTTTTTTTTTGTTAGCACAAAATATACAACATTTTCTGATACACTGGGTGGAGAGATTCAGTCTACAAAAGAAATGTCAGTCATGCACGATTTGCAATTACAGAACATGAACAACAGACACATGAGGGCATAAATATACATGACATTTTTATGTATATGTCGCTTTCTATGCACACTGCTGCTTCCAAATGACGTGGACATCTCAAAATGCCTATTTCAATAAAATCTTTATTTTTGAGAAAAAAAATATGATCTGTGTGTGTCTGTGGACAAACCTAGGCAAACCAATAAACAAGACCAAGGACTCAAAAGTATAGCAGTTTGTTACTTTGCATAGTTTGAAGACGCAAATCTCATTAAAATATGAGAATGAGTGAGAATGTGAATTTTAATAATTTAATACAAAAAATTAAAAGCTCAACACAAGAAGGCTTTCCACAGAGATAAATACTAATTTAGGCTGTATCAAATTGAGCTTTTACACTATGCTATACATTATGCTATTTATGTTATAATTTCCTTTCAGTCTCGACATCAACTCACAAGTTTCACGATCACGACAGTTGTCGTCACAGCTAATCATTTGGAGATTGAAAATTATTTGATAAGCTATTCGAACGCTTAAAAACAAAGCAAAACACCTTGTTATTAATGCCTGTTTATTATTTTGCAAGTTACAAGTATACAGCTTTAAGACAGAATTTCCAAAACACAGATGAATCTTTTATAAATCATATATGCAGAATAACTGCATTTGCTTAATGTACAACACAAGTACTAAATTATTAGCCTTTTGCTAAATGACTACTAAGGAATGGCTATTGATTCTCCCTGTTGTCCGTCGTATTGATGCAGTGGTGGGTTTTTAAAAAAATGTCCTGTAAAAAGAGTGACAAATATAACAATTAGATTAATCAGGAATATGTTTTAGTGGGTATTGCACATCCACACAAGCGGGAAAGAAAACAAGGTTGCACACATAGTATGGAAACAAACTTAAATAAATAGGTCGCTGTCTATAAAACCTACATATTGTGGCGGGATGAGCCAACGACAGACACAGTGGGCGTGGCGTCAGGCCTCGGAGAGGCTTTTTATTGACAGAATAATATACAAAATAAAGTGTCCAGGGGAAAGTGTCCAAATAAAAGGGGATCTGGTGTCCTCGTCGTGCTCCGGGAAAGTGCAGGTTGAGGCCGTGTTCCAGGGGAAGGGTCCAGGTAAGGGGTGGAGTCCGGCGGTCGCACGCGCCCTTTTTCTGGTCCCGGGCGCGAGGGGCGGCGGCTTCTTCCGCGGGCGTCTCCGTCGCTTCTTTGCTCCGGCGGCAGAGTGGGATGAGCTGTGTGCTCACAGCCTGGACTACGGAGGGTCCCACGATGCACTTCTCGGACGGCGGGGTGAGGTCCATCGCGCACCCTTCCTGGACCCACGAGGACACCAGCGTGCATGCACGTGGGAAAAGACCGGTCTCCCGAGGGAGAGGCGCGTACGGCCCTTTAACGGCGACGGTAACGAGGCTAACTCACTCCAGGTGTGCCTCGTCACACGCCGCCAGACCTGAACAATACCACGCCCCTCCTCTCGACACACACCCACTCCCGTCGGGAGCCTGGTGAAGGGTGGCGAACAAAGGACGGGGTGATGGTGACAATAAAGAGGAGGGGCAGCCGACTCGTCACAATATATAAATATATATATATATATATATATATATATATATATATATATATATACAGAGCGTGGACAAAATTGTTGGTACCCTTTGGTCAATGAAAGAAAAACTCACAATCGTCACAGAAATAACTTTAATCTGACAAAAGTAATAATAAATAAAATTCTATAAATGTTAACCAATGAAAGTCAGACATTGTTTTTCAACCATGCTTCAACAGAATTATTAAAAAAAAATAAACTCATGAAACAGACCTGGACAAAAATGATGGTACCCCTAACTTTCACTGCAATCAAACGCTTCCTGTAACTGTCCATGAGACTTCTGCACCTCTCAGCAGGTATTTTGGCCCACTCCTCATGAGCAAACTGCTCCAGTTGTGTCCGGTTTGAAGGGTGCCTTTTCCAGACTGCATGTTTCAGCTCCTTCCAAAGATGCTCAATAGGATTGAGGTCAGGGCTCATAGAAGGCCACTTTACAATAGTCCAATTTTTTCCTCTTAGCCATTCTTGGGTGTTTTTAGCGGTGTGTTTTGGGTCATTGTCCTGTTGCAAGACCCATGACCTGCGACTGAGACCAAGCTTTCTGACACTGGCTAGTACATTTCTCTCTAGAATTCCTTGATAGTCTTGAGATTTCATTGTACCCTGCACAGATTCAAGACACCCTGTGCCAGACGCAGCAAAGCAGCCCCAGAACATCAAACAGAGCCTCCTCCATGTTTCACAGTAGGGACAGTGTTCTTTTCTTGATATGCTTCATTTTTTCGTCTGTGAACATACAGCTGATGTGCCTTGGCAAAAACTTCGATTTTTGTCTCATCTGTCCACAGGACATTCTCCCAGAAGCTTTGTGGCTTGTCAACATGTAGTTTGGCATATTCCAGTCTTGCTTTTTATGATTCGTTTTCAACAATGGTGTCCTCCTTGGTCGTCTCCCATGTAGTCCACTTTGGCTCAAACAACGACGGATGGTGCGATCTGACACTGATGTTCCTTGAGCATGAAGTTCACCTTGAATCTCTTTAGAAGTCTTTCTAGGCTCTTTTGTTACCATTCGGATTATCCGTCTCTTAGATTTGTCATCAATTTTCCTCCTATGAGCCACGTCCAGGAGGTTGGCTACAGTCCCATAGATCTTAAACTTCTGAATAATATGTGCAACTGTAGTCACAGGAACATCTAGTTGCTTGGAGATGGTCTTATAGCCTTTACCTTTAACATGCTTGTCTATAATTTTCTTTCTGATCTCTTGAGACAACTCTTTCCTTTGCTTCCTCTGGTCCATGTCGAGTGTGGTACACACCATATCACCAAACAACACAGTGATTACCTGGAGCCATATATATAGGCCCAATGGCTGATTACAAGGTTGTAGACACCTGTGATGCTAATTAGTGGACACACCTTGAATTAACATGTCCCTTTGGTCACATTATTTTCAGTGTTTTCTAGGGGTACCATCATTTTTGTCCATGCCTGTTTCGTGAGTTTATTTTTTTTAAATAATTCTGTTGAAGCATGGTTGAAAAACAATGTCTGACTTTCATTGGTTAACATTTATAGAATTTTTATTTATTATTACTTTTGTCAGATAACAGTTATTTCTGTGACCATTGTGACTTTTTCTTTCATTGACCAAAGGGTACCAACAATTTTGTCACGTCTGTATATATATATATATATATATATATATATATATATAGATAGATAGATAGATAGATAGATATATAGAGATATATAGATATAGATATATAGATATAAGAATATGTCACTTTATTGGTTCAGAGAATAAAAAAAAACGCTCAGAAGAATAATTTGTCATCAAAATTCTCCCTCGCACCGCAATGAACCCATGCCCACCAAGGATGGCGTGGCCCCAGCACTGACGTGGCTGGCAGGCTGCATTCTACATGCTGGTCCTCCAATCAGAGCTCCGTTGGCAGACGTCAAATTAAATGGACGGCCCTACCGGGTACTTCTCGACTCTACTCGACAAATCCCTGCTCGTTCCGTCACCATTGCTGCTGCTCCGGGCTCGTGGACAGTGGAGGTGGGGATACTGAAGGATCTGCCGGTTTCTGTGCTCATTGGCCGAGACTGGCCGAGGTTCGATCGCCTACTGGTAACCGTAACCCAGCCTGCCAGCCCCCGAGGGAGCCGTCGAAGGCAGAATCTGATCCGAGAACCACGCCGTCAACCAGCCCTTCAAGCCTCAGACAGTGGGAGAGATGGTGAGTTTTCTTTTCTGGATATTTTCCAACAGGAAGGGGGCTCCTTTGCCCGGGCCCAAAAAGAAGATGACTGCTTGAAACACTGCTGGCCACAAGTGAAGATTTTGGAAGGAAAGGATGTGCAGCCTGGGCCCCATCCTCTCCCGCTCTTTGTTGTGGAAAATGGCCTGCTTTACTGCGTCGCCGAGAGAAGGGGGGAGGAGAAGAAACTGTTAGTCGTGCCCCGCTACAAGACGAAGACTATTCTGGAGCTGGCCCATTCACACCCGCTGCCAACACCATCCCACGGATCCGGGACCGGTTTCACTGGCCAGGCCTGGACCCCGAGGTCAAGCGGTTCTGCCAAGCTTGTCCCACCTGCCAGCGCACGTCGCCCAGGACTCTTCCCCCCAGTCCGCTAGTCCCACTACCCATCATCGAGGTGCCCTTTGAGCGCATCGGGATGGACCTTGTGGGGCCGCTGCCAAAGTCTGCCCGGGGATATGAACTCATCCTGGTGGTTGTCGATTACGCCACACGGTACCCTGAAGCAGTTCTTCTGCGTAAAGCCACGGCCAAGTCCATCGCCCACGAACTTTTCCTGTTCTTCAGCTGAGTCGGCATCCCCAGGGAGATATTGACCGATCAGGGTACCCCCTTCAGGGTCCCGGCTAAGGGCTGACCTCTGCCAGCTGCTGGGGATGAAGCAACTCTTGACCACGATATACCACCCACAAACTGATGGACTCGTCAAACGTTTCAACAAAACACTAAAAGGGAGGTTACTGCGTGTAGCGGCTGAATATAAAATAGATTGGGACCTCATGCTCCCCTATGTGTTGTTCGGCATCCGGGAGGTGCCTCAAACGTCGACGGGCTTCACCCGCTTCGAGCTCCTCTTTGGCTGCCAACCTCGTGGGCTCCTAGACGTCGCCAAAGAGGCCTGGAAGCAGCAGCCGGCAGCCCACCGCACTGTGATTCAACATGTTCGCTGTTGGAACTTCTATTCTTGTTTCGTACTTTTATTGACATTATTGTCTAACATATCAATGTTGTTTTGAACGGTTTCTGTGTGTGTGTGTAAAGAGTTTGGTGCCTCACCCACAAAGAACAGGAAGCTTCCACCTTGCTGAGTTCGCACCCATGCAGATTCCATCTAACTGACATTTAATTAGGATCAAACACACAGAAACGAATGTTCCCTATTGTAATCTTTCCATGGGTGTTTCTCTTTCTGAATGTATAAATGAAGATGTGTGAGGGGCTGCGTTTCAGAAGCAAACTAAAGAGAGCTGGAAACAGTTTACTTCCCTTGCAACTGAAGCGATGTCACTTGCAAGTTTCACTGCATGTCGTACCATGTATGTATGTGACAAATAAAATTTGAATTTCAAGTTACACATTCGGAACAAATTCTTGTGTCTATTTTTGAGTCTTGAATTATTGAGTTGTCTTCGGGGTGGTAAAGAACCTTAAAAGGGCATTCAGACCCAACATTAGCCAGATGAGGGATTGAATCGACCGAGTCGTGCCGTTAGTCCGGGATCACATGAGCAAAGCCCAACAGCACCACTACAATCGGGCCGCCCAACCACGGGAGTTCCAGCCTGGGGACCGGGTGATGGTCCTCATCCCTACGGTAGCATGCAAGTTCCTTGCTACTTGGCAGGGTCCCTATACCGTCATCGAACGGATTGGCCCTGTTACCTACCGTCTGTGACAACCAGGGCACCGAAGAACCGAACAGCTGTCCCCGGCTGAGAGAAACTACAGAGATGTGGAGAAGGAAGCCCTGGCCATCAAGTGGGCAGTCCTGGAGCTGCGCTACTACCTCCTAGGCCAGAGGTTCACCCTGGTGACCGACCATGCTCCGCTACAATGGATGGTCCGGGCTGAGGACATCAATCCCAGGGTGACCCGATGGTTCCTCACACTCCAGAGGAGCGTCCCGGCAGGAGACGTCGTTGACCAGCGTCCCAGCGTCGCCCTGGCAACCAACGCAGGACACCTGGCTGCACTAATCACCAGAGATCGGTCACACCTGCAAATCATCAAGTTAGGGCTATGAAGCCCCACGTGGAGGAACAACGGGTTGAGCTATGACTCCATGGCAAGCGGACTAATGTTATTTGGGTGAGCTTCAGGACTTCTGCCAGACATTTCAGCAACGTGTTATTGCCTCACTTTTGATTTGTTCATCTCTTGACGTAAACTGTAATTCTACAATTTCACAATTAGCTTTGGGCAAAATCCACAAAAAGTAAAAGTACAATTTAGTATTTTGAATTTTAATACAGACCATAAATGGATCGATGAATACACCTGTAAATTGTAATGCAATGAGTAACAGTAAAGTTAAGGAAATGCAAAGTGTGATTAGAGAGTTGGTACAGGATGAATAATATCAGTTACCAGAAGAGTCCTGTCTCTAGTCCTTTGAAAAACTTTTTTTTTTTTTTTTTTATTTGTGTATGTTTTTTCTTGATTTAACCCAGCACGATACACAAAAACAATGTGGATGAAAAAACAGAGATATGCTCCATTTCCTCTATATTGTAAATGTACGATACACAGGTGCTGGTCATATAATTAGAATATCATCAAAAAACTGACAACTAATCAAAATCCCATATTCAGTATCTCAGAAAATGTTGTTATTATTGTGAAGAGGAAGATGCGATATGCCAGACCTAACAATGAAGAAGAGCTGAAGGCCACTATCAGAGCAACCTGGGCTCTCTTAACACCTGAGCAGTGCCACAGACTGACCGACTCCACTCCGCATTCAGGCAAAAGTATTGAGTGCTGTACATGCTCATACTTTTCATGTTCATATTTTTCAGTTGGCCAAGATTTCTAAAAATCCTTTCTTTGTATTGGTCTTAAATGATATTCAAATTTTCTGAGATGCTGAATTTGGGATTTTCATTTAGTTATAATCATCAAAATTAAAATCAAAATATATCAGTCTGTGTCTAATGAATGAATATAATATACAAGTTTCACTTTTTGAATGGAATTAGTGAAATCAACTTTTGATGATATTCTAATTACATGACCAGCACTGTATCTCATCAGTAAAGCTGCTTTATTGAGAGGTGATGGAGATTCATTAATCAAAGAAACGGCTTTACTGGCGGGATGCGAAGTATCGAAAGCGAGATATCATGCAGACCTACTCTACATTAAAATAAGATTAAAAAAACAAGATAAACAAAACTGAAATAAAAAAATTTACTTCAGACAGAAATGTACTGGTAAATTATAAATTATACGGTATCTTCAAAAATGTAACTTATTTTTTTCTATATATTTTCCTGTACTTTTCCAGAGGTGTTTTTAGTACTGTTGAACAGTATAGTATATTAGCCAACACTGAAACATGATTACCTTAGGATTGTATTACACAATTAAACCATAAATGGACAGACCCTCTATGCATGAATCATAATAGAAAAAACAACCTTGAACAAAAAGAACAGTTAATCACACTTTAAGGAAGTAAAAAGTACAATTTCAGAGGGTTTGTACAGCATGAATAATATCAATTATCATAAGAGGGATTACACAAATACAAGTCTCAGCCTGCAGCCCAAACGCAAGAATACCCAAAGGATACAGTACAAATTCAGTTCAGAAGTTGTTTAACATTTAGTTAAGTAACTTGATGACACAATTTTAAGGAGGTGCCATAGAGTATAAATTCCCTGCGCTGATACAGTTAGTTACATTACACAAAGATTCAACATACAGGTAACTTTTACTGGCTTCTCCCATCCATCTTTTTTAACAAGTCTTGGAGGATAATCCATCACAGACAGAAAAAATGTCATCAAGCAAAGGTGAGCGAACATTTCTGAAGTTATTTTTACTGGTAAAATCCATTATTAATACATTATTAATACCGTTAACTGATAACTAAAACATTTCTGCACAAAACCATAACGTAGTAACTATAGCGCTTGTATTTCTACAGAGCTTATGATCGCAAGTAGGCCCGACTTTGCTATGGAGCTTATTCCATCTGCTCGGCGTACGGCTTTGCTCTACCACCTTTCTTACCTGTGTTTGGCAAAGTTCCCCGAGTTGGAGAGGAAAATCAGAGCAAACGCTATTGAAACCCAGCTTCTCTTTGGGTCCTCTGAAGTTCTTCTGCTGAAGGTAAAGCATGTGTTTTAAAGATATCTCTGTAACTGCAACCCAAATCCAATATTTTCCAAAAAAAAAAACAGAACCTTTTCTGGTTCCTCAAAAAACCTTTTAGTGAAAGAACTGTGAAGAACATTTAAAAGCTTGTGGAATTTAGTCTAATGGACTAAATTGGTTTTAATTACTTTTATGTTTTAAAGCAGAAATGGCCGATATTGGTCCTGGTTATTAGTTCTTCAGATCTGATAAAAACTCACCCGCCTGTACCTTATTAATAACACTAAGATCTTGATTAGATTGCTCTTCCCAATGTTCATACTATACACCCTAAATAGAATGTGAGATTAGAATAAATATGTAAAAATGGCATGGTATGTTGAAAGAGTATACCCGGATGATCTACTTAAACTGTGAAACGCGAGTTTCACAATTTGTTGAATTACTGAAATAAACTTTTCCACAACATTCCAATTTATTGAGATGCACTTATATTTCAGATCAATTTTTGAAGTGTGGATCCTAAAATTGCTCACAATCCATTGCACTTTGTTGAAGGATCCGACCCAGAACTACAAATGTGAATAAAATTCATTAGAAAAACTACAAATGTGGTGGATGTGCGTGAGGCAGAGAGGTTTACAAAAAGGGGTTTGAGTTCATAAAAATCAACATTTCACCTGGTAAAAAAGTATCAACGAGCTGCTTCTTTTCTCTCCAATATGGTAGGAAGCTAAATGAAATGTGAAGGATGCTACCTGTGACAAGGTCCGAGTAATCTGCGACTAAGTGCTCTGTTAAAGTCGTGTGACATGATAGGTTGTCCCAAAGCTTGCCTACTCAAAAGTGTGTACTTTTTCTTCACCGAAAGAGTACATACTTCAGGAAAGTAGTAAAAGTAGGCACATTGGGTCGCAACACTGTTTAGGGTTGGAGTCGTCTTCTCTGTTTTCAGTGTATCTGTGTGGCGGATTGGTCTGGCATCTACTAAAATAATTTTGTGTTGGTTTCATGGTTTCGTGTATGAAACATGTGGAGTAATAAAGTGTTTTTGCTGTCTTTCAGTGTGCTGCCACAAGTAGAAACCTGGTTTCCGCACTTTTGCCCGGTCTGAAGGTTGCTGTTGAGAAGGATAAAAGCAATCTGGCCATTAAGTCCCTGGAAAAAGCAAAAGAATGGATGACTGAAATTATTGACAAAGTGAAAGAAATGGTAGAGAGGTAAAATGTTGAAAATTGTTGCTAAATATTTTCATGCTTGTAAGATTTGTTGAACATATCTGGATTACTTACATTATGGCTACTGGCAAAAGTCTTCTCTGTGCATGCCAACATATAACACCACCATGTTTCAGTGCATTACAAAAAATGTTTGTTATGTTTAAGCTAATGATCATTCTGAAATCTCATCATCAGATACGACACACACAATGGTAAGGTGGCTGCATGCACCAGCGATGTGATTGCCGTAAAAGATGACACGAAAAAATAGAAAAAAACATTCAGGAGATAAAACCTGAGGGGGAAGTCACTGAACTTCAGGAGAAACTGAAGAAAATCACTGGAGAAATGAATAAAATTGATGAAACGATGGCACAGAAAAACCAAGAACTTCAGGATTGCATCAGAGAAGCTTCTAGAAAACGTAATCGTCTGGGTTTCTTCACTGCCCTAGTACCATTTGTTGGACCCTTAGTCAATGCGATTTTTAGTTCTAACATTAGCGGTGATCTGGCTGCAAGAATACAGGTGATATCCAATGAGTTGTCTCGACTCTCCAATGAGAAATCAAACCTGAGGAACCAGGAGTGGAAAATGCATGTCAGTTTGACGATTTGCAGCTGAAGCTGGTGAACATGATAATGAAATACGGTGAGATGTTTTCACGTAATAGATCTCCACTCACATACAAATGGTCAGAAGTATAGTTAATGAGCACAACTGATATCTGCTTTGTATTGTTTCTAAAGAGTCGATACCCGACCCTGTCCATCTGAATGATGTCCAAATCTGC
This sequence comes from Puntigrus tetrazona, assembly GCF_018831695.1. Lineage (NCBI taxonomy): Eukaryota > Metazoa > Chordata > Actinopteri > Cypriniformes > Cyprinidae > Puntigrus > Puntigrus tetrazona. The sequence continues at coordinate 15,582,701 of NC_056723.1, forward strand.
CTCAGTCGAATCCAGCAAATTCTGATTCAGATTAGGACTTTCTGGGAAACGTGTGAGTGAAATGCTGGGGGCTCTAAAAAGAGACGTTTGCCAATGAACACTTCGTCGTGGATAGTGACATGAAGGAGTTCTTTCTGACCTCTATCACCGAAGCACAACAGGTAACTTCTTCAGCTACAGCTTTACAGAAGTTCATTTCATCTTGATTGCATTGCGGTTCATTTTTCAACTTGACTCTTTCAGCATTGGAAGGACTTTGGTGAATCCTGCCTGCAGGCCAGGGACATCTTTAGTTTGCAGAAAAAGAATTCGTATTTGTTCCTGGAGATCAGCCCATCTTCACTGTCACCAAATGAATGGCAAAAACGGTATAATGCTGTCATTGAGGAGCTGAACAAAATAAGTCCCGATCCTTTTACTCCCAAAGCCATTACTGGCTAATGTACAAGCTTAAGAAGTCTATACATACCTATACCGTTTCAGCATAACTGCTCTGAATAACACATTTGTTATATCTTATGGGGTTTTAAAAATCTTTATGTGAGCTAAGTCGTTGGGGATTTTCATTTCTCTTATACCATATCTGGTTTTTTTCTGTGATTAAATTGCTTTGGAATTCAAAATTATATATTTTTTTTTTGTTAGCACAAAATATACAACATTTTCTGATACACTGGGTGGAGAGATTCAGTCTACAAAAGAAATGTCAGACTTGCACGACTTGCAATTACAGAACATGAACAACAGAAACATGAGGGCATAAATATACATGACATTTTTTTATGTATATGTCGCTTTCTGTGCACACTGCTGCTTCCAAATGACGTGGACATCTCAAAATGCCTATTTCAATAAAATCTTTATTTTGAGAAAAAAATATGATCTGTGTGTGTCTGTGGACAAACCTAGGCAAACCAATAAACAAGACCAAGGACTCAAAAGTATAGCAGTTTGTTACTTTGCATAGTTTGAAGACATAAATCTCATTAAAATATGAGAATGAGTGAGAATGTGAATTTTAATAATTTAATACAAAAATTAAAAGCTCAACACAAGAAGGCTTTCCACAGAGATAAATACTAATTTAGGCTGTATCAAATTGAGCTTTTACACTATGCTATACATTATGCTATTTATGTTATAATTTCCTTTCAGTCTCGACATCAACTCACAAGTTTCACGATCACGACAGTTGTCGTCACAGCTAATCATTTGGAGATTGAAAATTATTTGATAAGCTATTGAGAACGCTTAAAAACAAAGCAAAACACCTTGTTATTAATGCCTGTTTATTATTTTGCAAGTTACAAGTATACAGCTTTAAGACAGAATTTCCAAAACACAGATGAATCTTTTATAAATCATATATGCAGAATAACTGCATTTGCTTAAAGTACAACACAAGTACTAAATTATTAGCCTTTTGCTAAATGACTACTAAGGAATGGCTATTGATTCTCCCTGTTGTCCGTCGTATTGATGCAGTGGTGGGTTTTAAAAAAATGTCCTGTAAAAAGAGTGACAAATATAATAATTAGATTAATCAGGAATATGTTTTAGAGAGGGTTGGTATTGCACATCCACACAAGCGGGAAAGAAAACAAGGTTGCACACATAGTATGGAAACAAACTTAAATAAATAGGTCGCTGTCTATAAAACCTATATATATATATATATATATATATATATATATATATATATATATATATATATATATATATATATATATATTTAAGAATATGTCACTTTATTGGTTCAGAGAATTTGAAAAAATGCTTGAAAGAATAATTTGTCATCATATTCACTCTCGTATCATTTTAAATCCATAAAACTTTCATTCATCTACAAAACACAAATACTGCTGAACCAATGGCAGTATATTTTAAGAAATCCATACGCAGTCGTGCTACAGACATTTACAGTAACATGCAGTAGCAAAACCAATCAAAGCAGCAATAATCAATGCACATGACATGTAACAGTCCCTTTGAACAACATCAATCAGAACGACTGCACAGCCTTGTCAACAAAGTACTGACTATTGCATAACTGTATCATTAGCCCAGGAACTCCCCAACTCAAAACATCTGGGTGGGTTTCTAGATTGACAAAGAGATTGTCACATGTACATGATGCACACTGCAGAATGGTTTGGATGGCTTTTACCACTGGGCTAAGTGGCGATCAGGTTGAGGGATGGGGGCTCCTCATCTGAAGGACGTAGCCCTGTCTGTACACAGGGGCACTGCCTTGGAAAACCTTTTTGTTTGCAGTGGGTCTGACTGATGCTGCTTTAGGGCTGAAGACATACAGCAGATGACAGGTTCACTACTGAGAGCCATTTACACTACTTCATTGGGCGTTAGGAGACAAGCAGCATAACGCATTGAAAATGAATTGAATTTGGGGGGTACGGGAGCTGTCGTTGTTGTGCGGTCACATATTGTGTGTTATACAATACGTACACTTCATCTTCATATTCCTTCGGTGGAGACACTGCGATGATCAGGTCAATCCAGTCCTGCCAGAGCATGCAGGAAAAACGTCATATGAAGATTTTAATGTTTAATAGGCGCAATGGCTCAATGTTCTCGAAACATTCTGCTGGATCACTGTACATTTGATTACGCTTGCTAAACAAATGAAAATGAACATAATTCTGTAGAATTCGTCCTGTCGAATTCATGGCAATTTCTCTAATTGTGTTACACTGTGCTATTCGTGACACTGTACTCCGAAACGATTCCTTTCTAGGTCAACGCTAATAACAATAATAAGACTCTTGTGCGGCTTTGTTAGTGAAGAGGGTAAAATGCATACTGTTTTATTTATTTATTGTAATGCCGATCATACCCCTCCGCTGTTCCAGGCCTGAGCCAATGAGGTTTGTCCTTCAGCTAAAGTCACATCCGTCAAGATCTTGCCATTCACAGCCATGATCTCATCCCCAGACACAACACCACCTGAGATAACATATACACAAAATAACGGTTACAAACCGTAGCAAAGCAGGTCGTATCTAAAACACTAAATAATACCTCTAACGTATGCAGAAAGCTAAACTATTTTCAGTCTTTCTGGGCTGTTGCTGTGGTTTTGGGGTGAACCAAGCACTAAATCTCTATTATATGTTATTACTCACCATGTTTATCTGCTGCACCTCCCTCATAGATGGATGAGACCACAATTTTTCCCAATGGGGAGTCGATTCCTCCCTCTATGGCCAGATCAAGCTTCCCTTCCTAAAGAATGCGCGTATATATGAATATATAAATATTATTGTCCAATGACATATGTTCTTCACATTTCTGTTCTTCCTAAATTACCTTCTTAATTTTCAAAAGTCTCACATCTCTGCCAGCTATCTGCTCAGCCGTGAACTGTTAAAAGTTTGAGAAAATGTGGTGAAAGAAATTCTCCAGAGGAACGTTTAGCGAATGGAATATATATGCAATACAACATAAAAATGGCAAATGGGTAAAGAGCGAAACTGTTAGTGTGAAGAGTTAGAGTACCATGGAATATGGATCAAAATCATCCACATATTTCTGAAATCCCTGTAAAACAGAAAAGCACAAACAGATAGTGTTGGGTATACTCTGCAAAAAAAGGCAATCTGAGGAGTAAGGACTGAGCTGAAACAAATAAGTGCTCGTTATTTTCAAAGAAAAGACAAATGAACATTATATAATTGTCCTCTAATCCAATCAGTGGCAGCTTTCTTTATAAACTATTCAATGCAAAGTCAGATCTGTGTATAAAAAAAACACACCTTTCTATAAAAAGCATCTGATCATTATAGGTTCATTCAGTTTTTTCCAAAATGTTTATATAAGGCATAAGTGACCAAATTTCTTTGTAAATACAAAACGAAACAATATACTGTATGAAGTCTATAAACAATATAACGTAGCATAATTTTTTCTACACTACTGTACTACATGGTAAACATATTAATACTGAGAAACGTATTTGCTTCGTTGGATCCATTGGTAGCTTTCCAGTTGGTTCTGGATCTGCAGTCATGTTCACGTACAATATAGGCTTTTTCCACATTCACTGCACACTCAAAACCAAAACCACAGGCTTTCATCGAGACAAATAATAAACACAGATTTAACACTCGAAGAACTGAAGTGCATATGAGATTCACTCAAAGGCTGCTTTCAAAGCAAACAAGTTGTATGATTGCAGCAAACAAGTATGATTGCATGAGAAGATATAAAGCGAGACCAGTTCGGAATCATTGAAACATAAAAAAAAAAAAAAAAAAACGAAATATGTACAATATTGCAATCATACACCTATTTCCCTTGAGTATTTAAAGAGAGATATAAAACATAAGAATTGAAGCAGACTTTTACCAGAACAGAACAGAATCAAATCTACACTGTTCGGTTACTAAAGTAATCCATTTTCCCTTTCAATAAAGTTCACTAGACTGCGCCCAGTATTCAGCCATTATCTGCTGTCGGGGCTCTTTTATAATTATCTCTTATTCCTATTCATCTTTGGAACAAGGAGATGATCTTCACACTGATGAACGACTTCACCTCTCACTTTCGGTGGCCTGAAAAGCCGTTTGTTCAATGAACATTCAGTTGAGCTTCAATGTTTCAGATAAAACTGACCCAGTGCGAGTATTGCAATTAAAATGTGTTAGATTGCGGCAAGGACACATTTTTACCAATATTGGGAAATACTGTTAGAAATGTAGTGTAAGCTTCACATGCGCAAGTAAACACTGAGACTTCACTCAAAGGCCAGATTGTTGAGAGAGAGAGAAGAGGATGTAATACTAAGTAATGATGGCGGTTACTTGTTTCTTGCCGGATTTAAAGGATGTGTTGTGCGTGACCATCCGTTTGAGCATCTCTGGGGCTGGAACACAAATAATTACGACGGACTCTTAATAGTAGCACAATAACACGTTTACACACTAAAAGATGCTGACATCTCACTAAACGAGGACATAAACACACGAACAACATCTCAGTCATTTCATGAGCATATTACCGTTTGATTTGAGTAAAACTTGAAAGCGTCGTATCACATATCACATACATAGAACTGGAAAGGTATTCACGGCAACCCGTCAAAATAAAAGTCCGGTTTTATTTGCAGTCATTTTGCCTATTACTATTTTTCAGTAGAGTGTACATATCCCCCACTACTATTACTAGCTTACTAAAATTAAACAGACAGAATTTATTTGAGGAATAATCACGCAACATTTCTTCCATGTTTTAATTTTAGTAGTAATTCGCCTTTGCCAAAAATAGTTAATTTACAATAATTAAAAGATACATGAAATGAATATTCATGCCTTCATTTAAATACACAACATAGAATTTCTAAGGAAAAAAAATCACAAGACTACTTTAATGCAAACTTTAATAAATTAAGTTTTTATGCATTAAAATAGTCGGACGCTGAAAGAATTTTAATGCTAAAACACAGAATTTGGTAACAATAAAAAATACAAATATGGTGATAAAAAATAAAAAAATTAAAACATGTAATTTATGTTAAACCTAATAAATTCATGTAAAAATGTATACGTTTCATGGTTTTAAATAATAAGACATGCTTTTTGATTAATAAACTAATTTCAATGGAACTTGGAAAAAAATAAAATGGAATTTCAGAAATAAATAAAACGGATTTCATAGGGCCCTATATTAATACTACATAAAGGCTGAAGAGACACCTAAAGGCAACAAGGTCTTGTCCTTTCTTGCCCTTCTTGTTACCCCTCTAAAACAACCACATAATTGCCAAGCACTCATTTATTTAATTAACAAGGCACAAGGACAGGGCAAAGCGATTAGCTTCTTTTGTGATGTGATGGAGCAGGACTGGCTTTCTGGAGGAGGAAGGGGACAGCAGGTCTAGGTCTCTCAGGTTGATCAATCAAAGAGATTTTAATGCTGAAAGCGTCATTAAAAAAAATCTCCATTTCACCTCTCGTCCCTTCTGCCCTTCCTAATCAATGCAATCAGTAAAAGCAACATCTATTTTTTCCTCTCGAGTTTGAAAAACTAATTATAATCAGTGAGTCAAACAGCAATCCAAACAATGAGTATCCAATGCATGCATCACCATCATCACACGTACACACACAGGTACTCTTACCATGGTCTGAGAGTGAAGTGTGGGTCTATGTAAGGACTGACTTGGTAGCATGACGGGTTTGGACATGACAGGGTTGATCTGTCTCCGCTGGTTAGGAGGGCTTGGAGCAATTTGCTATGTAGAGGTTAGCAGTAAGGGACACAAACTTAAAGTCAGGGCATGATCTACCTTCAGGAGTGATGCAACCAAACCACACAGCACAAGACTTTCATACCTTTCATACAGCACAAATACTGAATTGCAGCTTTCGTGTGTTCAACAAAAGGTGATTTTAATGCAAAATATCAGTCTTTATCTTTCTAGTAATGATGACTGTTCTGCAAAATGGCTTTTGAAATTCCATTACTTCCCAAGTAAATGCTATGCATATCTATATAACTGTTCTAAGAGTTGGTTGTACAATATGTACAACAGGTAAAAGGTACACATGTATACTTTATTTACCCATAAATGGCGCATATTAGTACCTTAAATGAACATATTAGTACCTGAAGTGCACACATTGGTACTTTATGAAATGGTACCGTGACAGTGCCCTATTTTTGAGAGCTTATAAGACATGGACCAATTAGAAATGCTCTCATTCAATTCAAACTATATTTAATTAGAAATGCACTTCCTGTAAGTTGTGACTCCTAATATAGGTACGGAGAGCACTGGAAAATATTTCCTCTTCAATAATAGGCTAGTTTGCATTAAGCTGACATTACATATGTTACACAAGCATGGCAAGTCTGATTTGTGCTAAAAATGAAGCAGAAGACCCAGAGCGGCATGACTATTTACCTACTGAGGACTCACCAGTGGATTATTAGAGGTGGATATCCTGCTAGCATGAGATGTGTTTCTCATCACCTGTGCCACAAGGATAAAGTATTCAACAGTCTAATAGTCATAGGAATCACTACCACTTCAAAATCATCAAACCAAATGACAGCATGCTTTTTTCCCCAAAAATTATTATCTGTTTCCTGACAAATAACTGGTTAATCTCATCTGCAAAACACCACACTCAAGACATGCATGAATGTATGTACAACATAAGAGGTGGGTAAAAAAAATCAGACAGATTGCAGTGCTACCTTCAGTGACGACAGCAACACTTGTGTGTCATTGAATACATTTTGGAATCGAACTGGATTGAATTGTAATGTTCCTAAAGATTCCCACCCCTATATGATATACATAATCAATTCTCACACTGCCAAACGCATAAGCTATGCTAACCGTCAAGTTGTGGTCAGTTTTCGGGCTGGGCGGGCGTGAAAGATCACTGGGAATGGCGGAGTGGAAGCCTCCTCTCTGGCGGTAACCATTGTCCCCAAACCTGCTTCCCTGTTCGGATAAGCTTGAGGAGCGGGGATAGCTGGGTGACCGTACGTGGTACTTGTCCTCCATGTGCAGGGGTGGAGGTGGTGGTGGAGGGGGAGGCGGTGGTGGTGGAGGGGAGGAGGTGGTGGCGGGGAGGTGGCTGAGATGAGGACAGACCCCTGGAAGAGAATAGCGGGGGAGCAGGAGGTTGTCGGCTACGACCTATTGTGGAGGGGGGTACCCTTGTGGCCGGTGGAGAAGGTGGGCGTTGAGGGCCTGGTCTGGGACTGGGTTGCATTGGGAGCTGTGCTCTTGGAGATGGAGGGCGATGGCTGGATGTGTGGTAAAGACGTGGTGAGGGTGGGAGGAGAGGTAAGGGAGGAGGAGGTTGGTTTGATGTAGGTGGGGTTGGGGCGAGTCTTTTCAAAGGTTGCCTAAGACTCTGGTCTACATCATCTAAGTTGATGTCATCAAGGTCAGTAGTGGCCAAGGTCAAGCCTCCAGGAAACCTCCGATTGGTGGGACCAGTTGACGTAGGGGAACGGGTTGGAGACATCTGAAGGTACATTTTAATCGCTTAGAACTTAAACTGTAGACTGGAATACCAACACACGTCAGGATTTTGGATTGGAACTGGATCGATTTTACCTCTGGGAATCGTTTTCGACAGAGGAGATTTGCTCTAATCTGGTTTGACAGAGCCTCTCCACCCAATGCTGCACTTTCTCAGACTCTTCCAGATCTTCCCTCTCAGTTTCTGACACCTGGTTGAATTAGCAAAGCCACACCCAAACATAAAATTGTTGATATATCAATGAGAACTTGTTGGACTGCCACTGGAAAGGGAACATACAGCCAAAAAAAGGTCAAGTTGCAAGGAGACTGAATCAATTACACACAACTAACAAAGAGCACAACCTGAGTAAAAACCCTACTGTAACCCCACTGAAAAAGTCTGATACCTCTTGTAGAAGTCTGCTGATTTTCATCTGCTTCTCCCGCTCAAGTATCTCTTCCTTCTCCTTTGCAAGTTTCAGCTCAAACTCCATCTCTTTCTTGTTCTTTTTCTCAGCTGGGAGAGTGTCAGTCTTGGACATCTTCTTCTTCTTTTTAGTCTCTTTTCCTTTCTAAATATTCAAAGTCAATCCAACTTACATGCAATCCGTATCTCCAAGATGAATAATATATTCGATAGCTCTAGCAAACCAAACCAGCACAATATGCTTGCACACACAGTGTACCTTTTTGAGTGTAGGCAACTTTCCTTCATAACAGTAGAACCAACCGAACGCTAAGAGAGCAAGAATGATACATTAAGTCCCATGCAAAAACGTAACCATGATGTGGAGTATTCTGCAGATTCATCCATCTAAAAGCTACAAAAGATCCAACCAAACAAAACAAGAAAGAAGTAGTCTACATGCAATGGAAGTGTCTCGAAAAAGGTACGTTTGTCAAAGGAGTCTTCATCTGAATTCTTTACTTACTTCTCCCATCTCTTCTTCATCTGACTCTGCAGCTGATGGAACCAGGAATTGATATACAAGGCACAACAAGAAGGCAAAAGATCAGACAGAGAGAAAGATGACACAAAGAGATGATGCATTCCCAATATAAATGCCCATCTGTTCATGCAGAGGAGAAAGGAGTAACATTAATGCAACGTGCATTATGGGTACCTTTTGGGAAAGGGTAATGTGTTGTTTGTTACTTAAGAGGATAATGTAGTTCTACAGAGGTGCTCAAAGTTCATGCACTGGAGTAGTTTTGTAGGTATTGTCAACTTACTGGAGGTTTTGGGTTTGGGTGAAGGTGCATTACGTGCAGGTGGTGGAGGTGGGGGAAGGGAGGGGGAACGTGATTTGGATTTCTCTTTGGAAGCCCAATCTTCTTCCCACTCTTTGTGGTGCTTTTTTCCGCCGCTTGATTCTGAGACACACAACACATACATTTAAAGGACATCTATCCTGACATGCCTGCTAAACAATTTCTGAGTCAAACGATTTGTAATATTTTTAAAAATGTTTCTTATGTTCATCAAGGCTGTATTTATTTGGTCAAAAATACAGAAAAAAGTAATATTGTGAAATATTTTACGATTTAAAATAATGGGTTTTTAATTTAATAAACTTTTAATATACTTTAAAATATAATTTATTTCTGTGATGCAGAGCTGAATTTCCATCAGTCATTACTCCAGTGTCACACAATGATTTCTGAAGGATCGTGTGAGATTGGAGTAATGATGCTGAAAATTCAGCTTTGCATCACAGGAATAAATAAGATTTTAATGTATATTAAAATAAATCACATTAAATCACATTTCACAATATAAAATTTTTCCTGCACTTTTTTATCAAATAAACACAGCTTTGATGAACATAAGAAACATCTTTAAAAATGTTCTCTTTTGCATTTAACAATAAATTAAAATTGTTGAATTCAATTTTCTCAGTGTCATCCTTATTATACAAATTTTAACACGTTTCCACTGGACAAAAACCAATAGGCTGAGAAACTAGACCTATCTGTCCTTCCATTTCTCACAGCTCTGCTTTCATCAACATCAATTCGCCCACTCTGCCTTCTGAGATCTATTTACTTTGAAGATGTTCTTGCTTGGCAGCATTATACGTTACCTCTCCATCTCTCTGCGATAGCGTTCTTCTTCCTCCGCAGTCTTCTGTGATATCTCCATCTTCCTCCTGCAAAACATAGGAACATAGGAACATTATGAAATGTAAAGATATATTTGATTGGTAATGAAAACTATTATAAGGTGAATATTTATTTTAATTTCACCCACATGAGAACAGTAACCAATACTTATAATATATAATACAATATAATAAAAGGTATATTTTAAGAAAACATGCATCATTGTAGAGTAGGTTTAACAGCTTGTGTATGTTTTTCAGGGCTTTTTTAACCACTGACTGGCGTTCTTTCTCCTGTTGTTCTTTGACGATTTTATTGGTCTCTAATGCCACCCTCTTCTGATGCATTAGCTCTTGTCTTTCAAGCTCACGGCGAGCTTCAACTGCCAGCCGCTCCTCATCCGTCATAAAAAGCTCGCTTCCCTGAAACATACAGTAGACAAATCAATACTTTCATGGAAATACGTGCACAAACGCACCAGCACGATCAATTATATCCTCTACAGATCACATACTTGAAGCAAAACGAGCTTAATTTGTGAGACTCCTACATTATTACCATTTCTAAAGGCAAACACACCAACAAAAATAACAAAGATGTTTCCAATACAATACAAACAACATCTCCGTAATGCATTGCCCTCATCTACAGCTGTCAGTTAAAACAGATTCATATTAAGCAAATGGCTTTCTTTTCCATACAGCCCCTCAAGGAGAGATAAAAGCATTGTGGTGGGTTTTTAAGATGTTCTTGAAGTGAACTTACAGCTCCAGTGAGGACAGTGATGGTTAGACTCCTGCTGCTCTTTAACACCCGCACTGCCTGAAAACACACACATTATCCCACAGTTACCAGTTAACTATGCAGAGAGGTTTACAATTAACTGTCTGACATTTCCAGCAAGATCCTGCTCACTTCTTGATGGCTCAGGTTGGTGAAATCCACCCCATTGACCTCCACAATCTGGTCGCCAACCTACAACCCCACAAACACACGCATTTAAGTGTGTTACTACACTACAAATCAAACAGTAATGGTCTGTTAATGCAGTTCATTCTGGGAATTAAATGAAATGACCTGTAAGCCCACTTCAGATGAGACTGAACCTGGCTTCACATTGCTCACATAGATGCCTGGTTTCTGTGTCGGTCCACTAGATATGCTATAAAAGACATGTTAAGGAAAGCATTCTTAAACGAACCAAAGTAGCGTTTGTAGAAAACAACATTTTTCATATTTTCAATGGAGTTAACCCGTGTGCTGTAGTGCACAACTAATCTCTCTCTTACCTGATTCCCATGCCTTTAGTTCCCACCAAACTAAGAAAAACTTTCTTTTCCTTGATTTCTTTCCTCCAACTGAAGCCAAACCAGCCACGCTGGTCTTTTCTCCTGAGACATAACAATAAAAACAAAATTACTTTTATAGACTAAATCAAATTTTAATAGACTGGCCTAAACAAAAAGGAAACTCTTTTACCCTGATTCAGACACAAACTGATCCACAAACTGCCACTTCAGAGGGTCTTCAGAGGAGCTGATTGGGGCAGATGTATCATTTATCAAATATCATCATCGAAAGAGAGAGCATTAATAAAATCATATCAATACCCATAAAACTAAATTACCTCTTGACAGGAATCATTCCCACGTCTGTGAAGAGAGTGTCACAACAGGAATAATTAAAAAACAGAAGTAAACAATAAATAAATTTATATATTTCGCTAACAGGAAACCCAATAATTAGTTCTCTGAAGGTAGACACAGTTTTCTAATGAACTGCTCAACTGTGAATAAATCACTGCAACTAAGAGCTAAATCAATTGATCAAAGCCCAATGAACTGATTTTGTGCAGCACTGTTGATTAACCAATCAGATTTGATAAACCAGTTTATAGTTTTAGGTGAAGTTTAGGCTTACAGTCAGTGTTTGGTGCCTGTACATCAGTGTCATTCATCTATTATTAAATCTGATTTAGAGAGTACTCATGGCTAAGGTTAAGTTTAGGTGTAGTGATACGGTCAAGACTATATTTCTTGGATTAAAATGTTTCAGGATCAACAAAATATGTCGAATTAGGAACACATCTAAATCATTTTCTGCTGCAATTAATAACTTCAGCTCTGCAAATGACAAGATGAAACTGTAAAATCTTACGGCGGACTTTGAGAGACACAATCTTCTTGGTTTTAATGAGATTGATGACCTCCTCGTGAATGCAGGAGGAGATGGAGTAGCCATTGATACGCACAATCTCATCACCAACCTGAAGAAAACAGCGCATAAAATTAGTAAAATATGTAATTTTGCCTTTTTATTACTACCGGTAACAGTTTAATTATAGCCAGAATAGCCACATTTTGCGCATGGGTTGCATTTGAATTCTTCGACTTTATCTGCAGGACAAACATTAATCGTGAAGATCACAGTAAAGGTTTGAAATCAGATGACAGGAAGAATTTAAGAAGGCTTCCAGAGCCCCCTAGAGGAGAGAAAACGCACTGGTCATTGTTTTTGAGCAGCTCTTGCAAATAACACTACATTTTACATTTTACATTTAGTCATTTTGCAGACGCTTTTATCCAAAGCGACTTACAATTGAGAGTACAACAGCGATTCATTTTTTTAGAGAGACAAACAGACAGTGTAAGTGCTTATAACACCCAGTCACAGGGAGTGTTCAAATTAGTACATGCCAGAAGGAAGGAATAAACAAGGGGGATAAGAAGAGAGACAGAGACAGTGAGAGTGAGAGTATTTTTTTTTTTTTTTTTTTTTTTTTTATGATGAGGTCAGGTATTGCTGAAAGATGTGAGTTTTCAGCAGTTTCTTAAAGATTGACAGAGATCCAGCATTCGGATATGTACGGGAAGATCGTTCCACCAGCCAGGAACAGAGAACGCAGAAAGTTCTGGAGAGTGATTTGAGCCTCTTTGAGATGGTACCATGAGGCGTCGCTCGCTAGCAGATCTCAGACTTCTAGAGGGTGTGTAGATTTGTAATAGTGAGTGGAAGTAGACCGGTGCCGAGTCTGTGGTTGTTCTATATGCAAGCATCAGTGCCTTGAACTTGATGCGAGCTGCAATCGTAGCCAATGTAAGGAGATAAAGAGAGGTGTAACATGGGTTCTCTTGGGCTCATTGAATACCAGCCGTGCCGCTGCATTCTGAATCATTTGTAGAGGTTTTATTGTGTTCGATGGAAGTCCAGCCAGAAGAGCATTGCAGTAGTCCAGTCTAGAAATGACAAGGGCCTGGACAAGTAGCTGTGCGGCTTTCTCTGTTAGAAAGGGCCTGATCTTTCTGATGTTGTGTAGTGCAAACCTGCAGGATCGAGCAGTCTTTGCAATGTGATCTTTGAAGGTAAGTTGGTCATCGAGGATTACACCAAGATTTCTGACTGAGGATGATGGGGTAATTGACGAAGAACCTAGCTGGATGGTGAAGTCATGCTGTGTAGTTGGAGTGGCAGGGAATACAAGCAGCTCAGTCTTTGTCAGGTTGAGCTGTAGATGGTACTCTTGCATCCATGTCGAGATGTCCGCCAGGCAACCCGAGATCCGAGTAGCTACCGTTGGATCGTCTGGATGAAAAGAGAGGTAGAGCTGTGTGTCATCGGCGTAGCAGTGGTAGGAGAAGCCGTGAGCCTGTATGATGGGGCCTAGTGATGTAGTGTAAATGGAGAAGAGGAGGGGACCAAGAACCGATCCCTGAGGAACCCCAGTGACCAGTTGATGTGCTGTGGATACATCTCCTCCCCAGGCCACCCTAAAAAACCTACCAGTGAGATAGGATTCGAACCAACGAAGTGGGATCCCAGAGATGCCCAGTGATGAGAGGGTAGACAGCAGGATCTGATGATTCACAGTGTCAAAAGCAGCGGATAGATCCAGCAGAATGAGAACTGATGATTTGGATTGAGCTCTTGCAGTCCGCAGGGCTTCCGTGACTGAGAGCAGCGCAGTCTCAGTTGAATGGCCGCACCTGAAACCTGATTGGTTATGGTCCAGTTTGTTGTTTTTGCGAAAGAAACAGTGATACCTGGTTGAAAACCACTCTTTCAAGTGTTTTCGCTATGAATGGAAGAAGAGAGACTGGCCTGTAGTTATCAATAAGAGAAGTGTTTAAAGTGGGCTTTTTGAGCAGTGGGGTTACCCGAGCCTGCTTAAATGCTGTGGGAAGGTACCTGTGAGGAGAGATGTGTTGATGATGTGCGTGAGTGCCGGCAAGACAGTGGGGGAGATTGCTTGCAGGAGATGAGAGGGTATGGGGTCTAGCGGACATGTTGTTGGATGGCTGGAGAGGAGAAGTTTGGATACTTCTGTCTCAGTGAGGGAGCAGAAGGAGAAAGTGGAGGAATCGGTGAGTCGATGCGGTTGGTTGAGGGTTGTGCGTTGGGGGCTGAGAACTGGCTGCTGATCGCTTTTGTTTTGTTTGTAAAAATGTGGCAAAATCGTCAGGTGATATTGAGGTGGTGGGAGGTGGTGGAGGGGATAGAGCAGGGAGTTAAATGATCTGAAGAGCTTACGTGTGTCTGAAGTGTTGTTGATCTTGTTTTGGAAATATGATGATTTGGCAGTGCGGATTTCGGCAGAGAAGGAAGAAAGCAAAGTCTGATACCTGCTCAGGTCTGTCAGATCTTTAGATTTGCGCCACTTTCTCTCCGCTGCCCTGAGTTTGACCCGATGCTCACGGAGAACATCAGACAACCAGGGGCTAGAGGTGGCAGTCCGTGCTGGCCTGGAGGAGAGAGGGCAGATGTCGTCTAGACAGGAGGTTAGAGCACTGAACAAGGTATCTGTAGCTGTATTCACATCCAAAGAAGAGAAATGGGTAGGTGAGGGAAGGGAGGAGGACACAGCAGAGGAGAGATGGGAGGGAGAAAGGGAGCGAAGGTTACGTCGGAAAGTAACCGGTATAGGGGTTAGTTGCACAGAGATAGGAAAATGCAGTTGAATCTACTGTCACTAATCTACTGTCACATATTTAATATTAAACAAGGTAGTGTGTACTTTGTGACGACGCTTTCATCAACAGCGAATGTGATGCATGCAACATTATTTGCTGAAACAGATGACACACATGAGTAGATTTTTGTTTACCTGTAGGCCGACATTTCCTGCCTGTCCATCTTTGACTATCTGTGATATGAAGAGGCCGCAGTCGAACTCCAGCCCACCTCGAACGCTCAAACCCAGACCCTCAGGATGTGTGCGATCCAGACGGACTTCCTTCAACTTCCTGCCCACGACAAAATAATTATTTCATTACTTCGTTGACTATAATGACCCAGATGTATGTATATATATATATATATATATATATATATATATATATATATATATATATATATATATATATGTAATACAATATATTTAATTCTTTTTCCTCTTTTCTCTGAGAAAGACCCAACGAGAGGAAACAGAATCCAGTTCGTTGTGGCCCTGTTAGCTCTTTCATTAGACACGGGTGAACAGCGCTCGTCTTTCTGTGCTCACAACGCTGTTTCTTTGCCACGTCTGACTGAGCATGAGAGAAAACAATGACTCTCTTTGGAGATGAGCGCTGTGTTGTCATGCTACCTCCTCTTCTCATTGCTCTGCTATTCATGCACGGAAACATTTCCATACTTCTCAGAAGCATCAAAACCCATTAAGCCCTTATAATCGCCTCATTGCCGTCTGTGCTCCTGGGTTCTTCTCTCACCTGGATCTCTTTGGAGTGAGCTGGTCGTACTGCACCTGGTGCTTCAGAGGAATCAGGGGTCTGATGGCATCGAACAGAGGAAGGCGTTTGGGCTCATTTATCACCAGCTTCAGGTCGCCGACCAGGACAGGAATGTCCATGGATCTATAAAGGCAGAAGACAGTGTTTTAAACAGGAACTGATTGAGCACATGCAAGCAGGGGGCTACATTAAAACAGTTTGTGGATTAAAAGAACTTTTCTTAGACTACACTGATTCGACATGCTTGATACTGAATCTCTGTGATTCAATCACTGTTTTTTATATTCCATGAATATTAAACGTACAGCAATAGTTCATAGAATAAGGTTAGGTTTAATGGGGAAGTGTCTGCATCACCAAGCTGAATTGAAGAAACAATGGCTGTTATCAAACAGGTAAAACTAAATAAAATAAAATAAAATAATTAACAAATAAATAGCTGGATTAACAAACAAAGGAATGAAAAAAAATACATTTAAATAAATAAATAATTTCTTAGGATTTTATATGCTTCAAGAAAAAAACTGGCTTTTCCTTTTGTAATCAAAACTGATCTGATGTTATATTCATCTTATATTTGTCAATTCACACACACACACACACACACATTCTAAAATAAATGGCATCAATGGCTTTTGAAATTATTGTACACATGTGTACAATTTTTGCTGTGATTTTGTAAGACCTTATATTAATTATTTCAAAAAAATACTCAGACGTTACTTGTTGTGGAAAATGACACTTTATACCCACATAAAGTCAGCTTATGAATTTGGAGGCAGTTGCTCTATGAATCATTGATATTTCACTCCTGACTCAGATATCAGGGACAAAGGGACGTGAGAGAATGGCTGCCCTTGAATGCAGCGAGGACAGTGGAAATGATCTGATCCAAGTTACTTTTCCATCGGATTAAGCCTCCTGTTCCAGTGCAGCGGAGCAATGACGTGTAGATTTACACACAAGATCACAAATAAAGAGCGGAGGGAACGCATTCAGCATTTCCTGTTCGACACTGAATACTTTTGAATGTGCCATGCCGTTTTCAATCGATCAACAGATTACCAGGACCACTGATGGAAAATTACATTATTCATCAGCCTCTAAAACCCAGTAAACACTACCGCTACTGAGAGGTTTGAACTACGTTTATATTCTATTCATATATTGCACAAAAATATTCCTTTTAATGAAGAAGTGTGCAATAACTATGAAAAGTTATAGTTTAGTTATTTCCTGGATGTTTTCCTGTTCTACTGGTTTGTAGGTATGTGTTTAAATTGCTATGATGATTTGAAAACCATTAAGCTTTTTGTTTTGGCCTATGCAGATAGATAGATAGATAGATAGATAGATAGATAGATAGATAGATAGATAGATAGATAGATAACAACAATATTAACAATAAAAACTATTATTGTTGTTTGTTAAATATTTTTGGAAAATATGGAATGAATGAACAAACAAAAATGAATGGACGAACAATGCAAACTAATAAAACGGCTTGAAAACAAACAAGCAAATACATTTGATGGACCGAATAAACACACAAAATCAGACGGATTAAACAAAGCGAACAAATAAAACGGCTTGGAAACAAATAAACAAACAAAACAAAAACAAAAGATCAATAAAATGGCTTGAAAACAAAGTGACGAAACAAACAAAGGAATAAATAAATAATATTGACTGAATTGAACTAAAACGAGCGCACGAACGAAACAAACGTGTACTTACTGGTGGTACATGCGGAGAACATCGTACAGATAGTCCTTCTCTGCTTCATTATCAATCAGCAGCTCCACCTGAACAACACAAAACACAAAACCTCTGATCAGAGCACCGTAACGATCAGAAAACCAGTCGCATGCCCACCGTTTACCTGATGACGGCTTATCTGCTGTAGAAATGTTTTGAGGAAGCGTTTTGGCCAGTCAATGATGTAACACATGTCTCTCTCACTGAGCGAGAGACTGAGACAGAAGGTCAAGAGAAGGTGGAGTGAGGAGGAGAGGCTGAGACGGAGGAACCATTGTGTGTCTGTGAGACTCAGATTGGCTGTTGTTTTTAGCTGAATAGGTCAGGCGGATCTTTTCTTGTGTTGTGAGTATCATTAGTTCAGATCTGCTCCGCTGGACCCGTTAATGTCCCTGAGCTCAGATAAAGACGTTTATCATGCTAGCAGTGTCACCTTACAAAAAAGCGTCTGTGTATTATTATCATAAGAATGTTAATGAAGTTCATGTATTGTGAGGTTAGCATGCTAAACTGAAAAACCAAGCTTTCTGACTATAAATAAACGGATCAACAAAACTGAACGATCAAACAAACGTCTGCACGATGAATCGTTTGAATGAACTGAATAAACAATGCTTGGATAAAGAAATGAACACGCAAAAACGAATAAACTAACAAATTGAATAAACTGAAACAAACAAAGAGATGAATAAATAAATGGCTGGATAAACAAGTGAACAAGATAAATAAATGAATCAAATTTAATTCAAATTAAAATGAATGGATGAACGAAGCAAACTTAAAATGACTCGAAAACAAACAGATACATTTAATGGACCGAATGAACACACAAAACCAAACAAACGAACAAATAAAATGGCTTGAAAACAAAAAATGAATAAAACAAAAACAAACTAATTAATACGAAGGCCGGAAAATCCAATAATAAAGTAAATCGGCGAAAAGATAAATAACATGAACAAACGAAAATGAATGAACGAACAACGCAAACAAATAAAATGGCTTTCAAACAAACAAACAAACAAAAATCAACAAATAAATAAATGTAATAGAGAACAGATGGATGAACGAAACAAACAAACAAAAAAGGCCTACAAACAAACAAACAAAGTAAATAAAATGCCCTTTATAAATGAAAGAAATGGTTGAACGGATTAACATACTTTACAACTAAATAACAAGAACAGCGTTTAATTATTCAAATACATTAAACAAGCAAAATGCAAATGCAAGCAAAAAGTTTGTTTTTATTAAAGTAACGCTTTTATTTTTGTATTTGAATTCAACAATAATTACCTATGATGTAAACATTTTACTTATTAAAAAATAACAAATATTCATAATAAACTAAACATTAGGTAACAATGTGGGGAAATAAAAACAGCATTTCCGAATAGCTCCATATCAACTCCAGCGTCAGGCTACATGTAATAAAACAGTGACTGTCAGCTCAAAGGCCATTTAAAGCGTCATAAACATTTTAATAAGCCAAAACGACAGTCCACCTTTGGACTTTAACACCATAAATAAATGCATACGGATGCTGAAAGCAGAAATCAGCTTCATATCCTATTTTAAAGTGATTTAAAAGAGACAAGTGAACAGAAAGGTCATGACAGCACAATGCAGGGGTTAGAGCTAAAATCAAACGCAAACCTTTATCGTTTACAAAGTGGCACAGCTTTCCCACCCCATCTCCGGGCAATAAAAAAACAGGCTGAATAATAAATGGCACAATCATTTCCGCCCGACCACACATCTCTGCCACTTCAGCTAATGCTGTGAAAAACGGTCCATTGTGTAACTCCATGCAGCACACAACAGATGGTGCAACTCTACAGTTACACACACAGGGCTCACACAGTGTCCTAAAATAAGGGTAAGCACCTAAATAGGTACCAGGATTAAAAAAAAACAAATATCAAACATGTAACCGCAGCAAAGTTTTACTTTTAACGTTTAGCGGATAAAAAGTAATCAATACCTATGGTACAACCATTTCATTACACCTGTCACCCGCTCAGCCAATCAGGACGCGTATGTAGCGTGACGTCACGCAGCGTACCTTTCCACCGGTAAATGACACTTTAATAAAGCAAAGGAAAAAAGTATAAATATGTCATTAAGTCGACGTTGTTAAGCTACTAACGCGTTACATACAGCGACAGAAACGTCTAAAAACACCACAGAGCAAAAACTGGCACACGACGCTAGGTGTGGACACATTTTCACTGCAAAACAAACTTAGCCGATCGAATAGCGACGGTTTCTATGGATACGGGAAACCTTTTCGTGTCGAAAGCCGGGCGAATGTTACTTTTTATTGGTATTTTGTATAACCGTTCCTGAGCAGAGAGAGCGAAATAACCTGACTGTTGATAACCAATAACGCAAACAAAACTATTAGCATAGATTACCTTATACAGTAGCAGAAACCCACCTTATGCCGAAATTCCCTCGCCACTTTTCGCTCCATGATGAACGGCGGGTGTTTTCCGGGTGTGTGTGTGTGTGTGTGTGTGTGTCAGTCAGGGAGAGGACGGTGGAGCATCAGCGCCGGTCATAGGTCGAGTCTGTAATACTGCTGTTAGCTTTATTACACGTGCTTCTGGATTCAAGGCGCCACCGATCCTTCACATTGTTTCTTCTGCACTGACTACTTGACATAAGCCTGAACAAGACACAGGCATAACAATATATTGAAACATTTGTATAAAATAATAGTATGTAGTAGTAGTAGTAAAAGCAACTCATGCATGCATTTCAAAAACTACCTATCCATCTCTAAATTATTTAAAATCACAAAATTAAACTCAATTTTCAGTTGACAGCTTTTCTCAGTCGCTTGGTGCATTTCTCAGATCAGAAATGACATTTTCAGGACTGCTTGTTCAGCCTCCACATCATCATACAAGCAGTTTCTCGTTGTTTTGACCATTGCTCGTAATGTCTGTGTGCAATAGTCGTCGGTAAATGCAAAATAATTGATCTTCTTGTCATAAACGTTCTTGTCCTCGTTTCTACACAGTTCTATTAGATGTTTTTGGGCATGCGACTCTTGACTTTCACTAAAAAAGAGTGAAAGCTATAAACCAGTTCTCTGAAATAGTGGGTGCATCTCCTGAATCTCCTGTATATAGCATATAAAATCAAAGGATGACAGTCTTTCAATCTGTACATACAGTAGTGTGTACATTTGTAGTTTTATGGATATATGACATACATAAGTAACTGTCATCCTGCTGTCATACAGCAGTTTACATCAGGCAGCACTAACAGTGTACTATTATAATGATAACATGCTAACATCTTCAAGTCGACAGTATAGCTTGAAATGAAGTGTCCCCAGCTAAACAAGCATGAGACGACGGTGGCAAGGAACCATCTTGGTATAGTTTACATGTAAAGAAAAGAAAAATGTAGTGTACTGTTTAACATGAGCAGTTATGGCTGGACTAGACAAAACAGGACAGCAACTGCTTACAGTTCCTATCAACTCCTCCCAGTAGTGTTTTAATCACACAGTGTGTATTTGTGCGCAATTTTTTACCCTGTGTGTGTTCTACAGCCATGTTTCGAGGGTCTTTGTAATTATCATTATTTATCACCATGACAAAACATTAGGCCCGAGACCACACACGTTATCTGTGTGCTCCTATGTGCCGCCATATTCTTGTGTGTGTGTGTGTGTGGGAGACAGTGCATGTGGGTGTGTACATTAGTGTCCGTGTGTGTGTGTGTGTGTGTGTGAAGTGCTCATTTTCAGGGGAAGCAGTCAGGTTGGCCCCTGCTGGTTCAGCTGTTGGCAGTGTGGTGCTCTTGGGGGGTTCGAGCCCCTGCGCTGACCCAAAGGCTTACAGAGAGGGATTACGGCCTGTAATACTATCTCATCAACCCACCATCAAAACACACGGACGGACAAAACCTTAGAGGGCCACAACAGAATAACTCCTCAGACTGAATTAAGCATATACTGATTTTAAAACACCTTCAGGCACGCGATTTCATTCACTATATTAGAGTTTAGCGTGGGTTGATAAAAGACATTTTTGATGTGAAATCAAAGATACCTAGATTTTTTTCTTTTGCTTTCGAGGGTTAAAACAAATGCTACAAAAATGAGAGATTTGACATTGTATTGTATTTAAAATGAAAATAAAAAAGAAGACATTTTTACATTCGCATCCCATTGTTTCACCGTAATATGTCTGAGTGCATTATTCTGACTAATACTGATGATTTTCGTTTTTGGAATAACCTTGCATTTGTTAAAAGATATGCAATAATACGAAATCGATTTATATAAATTCCCAGATGTCACACAAAACACCAAATCAAATCAAAGCACACTTCATTTGATAACAAGATCAAAACATGCTTCACATTTATTCATGCAAGATGTACTATGATCACTGTCCTCTAGGTGGCAGTATGGGAAAGCAGGTCTTGATGCCCCATTGGCGACAGTCACGCATCAACCCACTCTTACAGTAAGTTATGACACTCATGGATCATAATGCACGCTTACGATGACTGGACGGATTTCTATACGCATGCTCATATTCTACATCAAGCTTTACTCAACCAATTAAATGGATATTTCAAAAATGTAGAACACTCCTACAGTTACCTAGTCATCATTACTGACCAATAACAACATTTTTTAATATGTTTGGAATGGCATGAGGGCGAGTTATTGACAACGTTTCATTTTGATGTGACTCACAGGCTTTTTTTCGGTCGCACTCGTGTTTCAAGCTCACAGGAAGAGTCACGTTGTGAAGGTGTTGAAAGGGAACAGGCAAATGTGTTAGTCTAGCACTTGGGCTAAATGCTCTTGCACCTACAAAAATGTGTGTGTGTGTGTTTGTGTGTGTGTGTGTGTGTGTGTGGTTCAAGCAAGGTGTGTGACACCAAAAACGTGTGGCTGAGCACGATATACCACTAAAGCATCCACAGTGCATTGTGTAAAAACTACAATCTGAATCTTTCTAAAGAAAAGCTAAGCTCTAGAGTAGTGTAAGTGGGGTTTACTACATTGCTGGGGTGTTGTACGCCTAAAGGTTTTGTTGCTTTTTTTTCATCCACCAAATCTGAAGGTTAATTCTCATGCTAAAGTAGCTCAAAAAAGTTATCCGAGTGATTCATCATACTATTTACTTATTTTAAATTAGTACTATTGGATTTCATTACTATAATAATGTATATATTTGAGTGTTATTACATTTTATTATACATACTATTACCCTGTGGGTCCTAAACAGACAAACATATCATCTGCAAACAAAACACAGCATGATTTTAAAACAATTCCTCAGGGTCCTTCAACAAAACAACACACACACACACACAAAAAAAACACACAGTATGATTTTAAAACAATTTTCAAGGTCCTTCAAAAAAACATAACACAACAAAACACAGAATGATTCAGGGACCTTAAAACAAAACAAAACAAAAACCAAAACACAGTATGATTTTAAAACAATTTCCTAAGGGTCCTTCAACAAACAAACAAGCCATATGCCCCAAATAAAACAAAACATTTTAACTCAAAGACAAGATCAAAACATACTTCACGTGTCTAAAAGATTTATCCGTACATTTTATCCTATGCCAGTTTTATTCACATGCCAAATCAGCTCCGCAGTCTATACATAAATATAGCTCTAATATGTTTTCACATGCGGGGTTATATTTAGTTGTTCCGTGAGCTGCAGGTAGTGTGTGAGGGACGCCGGGAGACGCGTGTCCTGGAAACCTGCTGAAGAGAAGTGCGGTACAGTATTCACAGTAACCCGTGGTGGCCTGGATATCGGGTTCCTGTACGTGGCGGTCCAAGCCCACTTCCTCCATCCATCTCGCTGTGGGACAAACTATGAGCTGCCTGCTACCACTGTGCTACTGAACAGCAAAACTCCATGCTTGTGGCGAGCAAATCAAATCTTAGCAAAATCAAATCACTGTAATTTGGGATATTAAAGCAAATCTTTTTATAGACATATCTTTATGTAACAGTTACTCAGCTGCAGTGACTGGGCACCTTAGTGTCTATGTATGTCTCTATTATACTCTGTTTACGTTGTGCAGTACAATATGACATCTTCTTCATTTGCTCATGCCAGGACAATTAAAAATGGATATTCTAGTAGCACCGCAACAAGCGAGATATTTTAAATAAGCCCTTCTTCTTTTATTATTATTATTATTATTTTTATATTTTTTTACCCCATGTCTGGTTTAATCAAAATCTTTTAAAGCCAGCCATACAATTTGCTGACAATAATGTACAATATAAATACGTTTTTTTGTCACCCATGTTGGTATATCTGACAACAACTTCACAAAGAAAGGCCTTTTATTATTTATTATTATTATTTAATGAATAATTCAACATTTTTATAACCAGCCATACATTTGATTGTTTTGTTTTACAAAAAATACATTTTTAATTGTTTGTTTGCTTAACTTATTTTTTTATTATGTACTTTTTACTTGGGGTTAGAGTTATTTAATTTTAGTAAATTATCGTTTATCATCAGAAGAGGTTTTTCTATTTATATATATTTAGCATTTTTGTTATTTTTCAAGCAATCATTTATTTATTTATTTACTTTTTCATTTATTAGTCTGTTCGTTTAAACCTTTAACATATTTGTTGTTGGTTTCTTGTCTTCTAGTTTAGTGTCACCTGTCTTCTGTCACGTGATATTGGGCTTTTGAAGCCGCACATTTTTCATGACCTAACATGATGATGCGGTACGGGCCAAGTCTTTGCAGCATGTTGGATAAATGCGCGTTAAACGAATATCGTGTTACACCTCCTGCGTTATTCCATTGATCTCCGTGATCATCGGCCGTGGTTGGGTCTGAGGGAACAATGGCTGTGTTGATGGGACACGGGCTCCGCAGAGCTCTGGCCGTCCCTCCAGCGGCCGGGGGCTTGCACTAATGGTCGGGCGTACGGGCGGCAGGGCTGCTGGTAAAGGCTTGAGCCCTGCAGCTGTCTGCTGGCACACTCCCACCTCACAGAGAAATGACAGCTTTTGTCAAAGCCTAACGCCTGCTGGGGATGAGAGGGCCTTTAATCGCACACAGACTAAGATGCTGGTCTGAAACATTAAAGGTGACATATCGTGAAAATCTGACTCTTTCTGCGTTCAGTGCGATAATCTGGTCACTGGTGCATCTACCAACATAGAAAACATTGCTCATTTGCATTTAAAGAGACATGCACGAAAGCAGCGCGTTTATGCTACCGCTCAAAATAGACATTTTCAAAAAATATATGAGGGGGACTTTGAGCCGAGACATCACAGATGCATTCTGGGGACAGATTTATAGTGCATCTTGTAAAAATGCGCATAATATTTTGACAAACGAATTCATACTTCCAAAACCATCAGGAAATAGTGGGACATCTATATTAAACACTATTTTCAATGGCTTTTGGGGACACCATTATAAGTGATATAAACGATTATAATTATAAATCTATCAATTATACATATATAAGCTGTGGCTTTTACCTTGTTTCTTGCATATACCGTGAGTAACTTGATTAAGGACGTGCTGAAATTCGAGCAGAATTGCACAGTATAGGATCTAAGTTGCCGTCCGATGTAGAATTTCTCAATTGGTCGAAATGGAAAAATCACACCTCCGTCCCGGGGCCATCAGCGCCTCTTAACAGTCTTAACCTGAGTTCATGTTTCAGTGGGGGTTTGGGGTGTATCTGTTCTTCTTCCAAGAGCTGGATGCTGAGACAGGCCAATTACTGAAGCTAAAAATACGGCCGCATTTGTTTTAGTTAATGGCAAAGTTGCACCCAAGGCCAAACTCCTGCGGCACAGAGCAGATAGAGTTTCGCTGCTGACCGCGCCGGATGCCTGACATACTGGAGTAAGGAGATGGGACGAGGGTCAGAGACGCTGCCCCCTCTGAGGAGCTCAGTTACCTGCGTTTTTAGAGAAAGTCACAAACAGCAAATGCTTTTTTTACAGCGGGATTCACCAGCCATTATTATCAAGTAAATAACGTCGATGGTTTATAACAGCAGAACAGTTGATGTGTGTATATATATATATAAATGGATTAATACGTATTAAAAATGCATATTATATGCATAGAATTTCATTATGATAAAAACATTCAACAAATGTCACTATGACTGTTCAATGAGAATACTGCAAATTAAAAACAATAGCAAAACTACCAATGTAAAAACGCACAAAAGGAAACAATACTGGGATATTATTTGATGGAAGATTCGCAAACAAGTATATATTAGCAACTCCATTGTCATTGTATTTATTGTAATAATGAGAACAAGTTGCTAGTTACATTACCTCAGACTCCAGATTTTCAAATAGTTATATCTCAGCCAAACATTGTCCCGTCACAACAAACCATACGTCAATGGATCCCACCCATTTATTCAGATTTTAAATGATGTATAACTCTCGGTTTTGAAAACCTGACGCTTACCCTGGTCCAGGGTCACATTTATATATTTTAATAATTATTCTGTACGAATGCATTCAAAGCGATTTTTTACTGTTCTTTTAAACTTCCTACTGATCAACAAATACTGAAAAAGTTTCCATCCACAGTTTTCAGCATTGATAATAAGAAATATCATATTAGAATTATTTCTAAAGGATCACGTGACACTGATATCTGGACTAATGAAGCTGAAAATTCAGCTTTTATCACTGACGTAAATGACAGTTTACAATATATTCAAGTTTAAAAATTGTAATATTATTTTATTAGTGATATATTACAATCCAATCAACCAATCAATCACTTACATTATACAATAATACATTTCTATTATATACTTTTTAATATATACTTTAATACACAAACACACTTTATAATATAGACTATATTTAAAAGGTGTACGTTAACAACTTAATTATTTTTGTACTTAATGGAATAAAGAGAACAAGTTGCTAGTTACAGTTTGGCTAGTTACCAGTGTATAATGTGTTAATAAAAGTGTGTGCATACCTTGATTGACTCTGAATGGACTACACACACACACACACACACACACACACGTATTTGAGGAGTGTGCCACCAATACAGCTCCATTACGCCAAACACATTTGCTCCGTGCCTTATTTACTGATCCTCCACGCATTACATCAGCACACGGCACTATCCCGTTTCTCAAAAGTTGAAATATTCATCGCAACATCTGTTTAATTAAAGCCCTGGACATAATCTCCCGTGCCAAAGTTTGTAGATTTAGAGCTCCGCCACAAGTTATGCATTTACGTCCCCTCCTCCTCTTTCTTTTTTTCTTGAATGGGAGTTCTTATCTAACAGTTGTTTTATTATTTATCCTCCCGGCATTAGGCTAACAGTTGCTGCTCCCCGGCCCGTGTCGACACCTGCAGCTGTCACTCCCCACGGCTACCGCGGCCCTCTCGCTGGCACGCTCCACCCCTCCTCCACCGATGGGCCTCTTTGTAGGGCCCCTATCTGAAGAGCCCGAACCCGCTGTGACAGAAGGTCAAACATTCACAGATACTTACACGAGCTGCCCCGAAAGCAGGAATGACAAGCCACTTGTCCAAAACAGAAAAATGTATTCACTTTATTTAAATGAAAACTTTTTTTTTTCTTGCTTTAACACGTACTTTAAACATATAATATAACATGTGACCCTGGAGCACAAAGACCAGTCTTAAGTCACTGGGGTATATTTTTTAGCGATAGCCAAAGATACATTGTGTGGGTCAAAATGGTAGACAAAATCATTATGGTATTAAGTAAATATCATATTCCATTAAGATACTTTGTAAATGCGCTACTGTAAATATATCAAAACTTTAATTTTGATTAGTAATATGCATAAAAATAACTTTAAAGGCTATTTTCTCCCATATATCAATGGATTCCACTCATTTATTCAGTTTTTAGTTGATATATGACTCTCAATTCTCCTTATGAATTTATATTAAAAAGATATTCTCTGGGAATGCATTCAAAAGTGAAATTTTTATGGTAAAAATTCTATTATCACAAATAAATGCTGTTCTAAAGTTAAAACTGCTGTTTTAAACTTTCTTCTGATCAAAACATTTTTATTGTTAAATTATTTAATTATTAGTAATATTTTACCGAATATTTTCATCCAAAAAAATACAGCCTTGATGAGCATTTCTTTAAAAACATACAATCTTCGTGA
Organism: Puntigrus tetrazona; assembly: GCF_018831695.1. Classification (NCBI taxonomy): domain Eukaryota; kingdom Metazoa; phylum Chordata; class Actinopteri; order Cypriniformes; family Cyprinidae; genus Puntigrus; species Puntigrus tetrazona. The sequence continues at coordinate 15,610,491 of NC_056723.1, forward strand.
ATCTTTCAAATGGCACATTTGTCTTGTGTTCGTTTATTTATAATAAATGTATCATTAATAATAATTAACATATGTGTAGGTAATACACACAATATAAAATATTACTCTGAACTGTTTTGCCTCACATATATTTCATACAGAATATGTCATTCAGTAATTATATTTTCCTTCATGTTTATACACTGTAAAAAATAGCTTTACATTTGAAAGATTATTGGTCTATTTTTAAAAAAATACCATTTAAATTTTTCTACTTCAAAACTCGACAGTGTACTTTCAGTCATTTTAATTGATCATAAAAAGAAATATATGCTTGATACGCAGTTGTTTGGTTGATAATATTCCGTGTACTTCCGCTATCCGGCTGTATGTGCGTTTACATACAATACAGATACTACAGTGTAAAATATTACTCAGACTTCCATGCTCATTCACAGACATTTTGGCTTCCACAAGCAGTATGAACGGCTGCAGCGCTTTCTGAAGAACATTTGTGGATTAAAGGCTCACTCTCTCTTGGACTGGACTCCAGTACATCCGCAGGTACGGGGCTCTTGTTTCTGCAGCTGCCGCTGGGCCTGAATTCCCTTGTGGAAATCCTTTGCTAGGAAATGTTTGCTTTCGCTGCACTTCTGTGTCTCCATCTGATCTCTGCAGACCCGTCAGCGACGTCTTTAAACGGGGCAGGTCGCAAAATAGAAATATTTTTACTTATTTCTGAAACCTTGAAAGACGAAGTGATGCTTTTGTCGGTCGAACACCTTTGACAGAAATTAACTTCAAACTATTTAACTATTTTAATATTTATCTGTCACCAGTTGGTCATCTCTTGAGATTTATAGTTCTCTTGTAGTTCTGTAGCCAGCACATGAAACCAGATTAGCACATTTAGCAAGCTTAGCTATGTCAAAACAACAACATTAGCTAGTAAGCTGCCCAAAATAATAATGTTGGATGTCAAATAAGCTTTGTTGAGCGGCCTACATGTGTGGCCACTAATAAAGCCTCCCACGTGTCAGTCAGGACACTGTCACTTACCGCGACAATAAAACATCTAGTAAAGTCGACCGTTAGCCTCAACTTGGACCTACAAAGAGACAACAGCAGCTTCTCCCAGATGGTTTTCTACTCATTGAGGTGATTCAGGTTTAACACACGCGTATATAGCCTACACTTGTACAACGCAGTGTGAAGATATACACAAGTTTCATTTACCTTTAAATATAAGGGCTCTGGTGTACAGTTTCACACTGTTCAAGCTGTAGTCTCTTGTAAATGCTAATGCTAATGCAGCAGAATCCAGCACAAACGTTGCCAAAGCAGGGAATTAATTTCATAAGATCACTACAAAGTCTTAACAATCCCATAAAAAAATAGAATCTTTGAAAACAGATTTTTTTTACTTTCAAAATAATTGCTCAAACGTTGTAAACAAAGTCCTTGTGGCCTTGGATTTATAACTACAACTGAAAGTACGTCTTACTCATCAGGCCACATGGGATTTCATGGTCAAATCTGAGGTAAGAACAGACCGCAGAACACATGGAGTCAATCTGTTCACTCCTGCTTTCTGACAAACTGACCTTTGTGCTTTTACAATAGGTAGAAACCGAATTCTTACGGTCTTAGCAATATCTAGAAATGTAAGCCAAATGAGCGTACAGAAGCAATGACATGGTGTCCTGGGGTTCCTGTTGACTGAGTGCTGGATGATGAAATCTGGTTTGGTAAGGCTGTCTTTCTTATATATATATATACATATACAACAAGCAAAAGAAGGTCTATGAGACCAACTCGAAACATTTCACAACATGTGGTGAAACCTTTCCTTAAGTTAAGAAACAGATTGCATGAAATATTTTACGAATAAGGGTTCTTTAGTGGCATCAGTGGTTTAATGAAGAATCATCAACTTTCCAATCCACATAACTTTATAGTGGAAAATGTTCTTTAGATCATTAAAATGTGATTTGCACTACGAAAAAATGGTTCTTTTATAAACTGTTCACTGAAAGGTTCTTTGGGGAACTAATAACTGTTTATCTGTGGCATCACCTTCTTTTGGAACCTTTAGTTTTAAAAAGGTGGTTCTGTTGAAATGGCTGGATTTTGCCCATGAAAATTCCCAGAGCAACAATAAATGTGACCTGATATTTATTGTATTGATATTTACCTGATATTTTTTCCAAAACCCCAAAATGTATTTAACATAGAATTTACTGCAGTTTTCAGCTGAAATGAACATTAGAGGCAGTAAAAACACTACTACTTTAATTCCTGTTGAAACAAGGAAGCAAATCATGATCAAACTGAGATTGTCGAATAATAGATTTATTGTCATGCAGTTTCTTGCACAATACTGGGTTGTTACCTAAAAATTCTCATTATTATAAATGACTCTTCGTGCAGACTGGGGTTGTTCCAGCAGCATTAAAGATTGCTTCTGTTAAACCTAAAAATAAATGCTGCCCGCACTCTTAAAGATAAAGGTGCTTCACAATGCCTTAGAAGAACATTTTTGTCTAAATGGTTCTATAAAGAACCTTTAACATCTGAAGATCCTCTCTGTTTCACAAATTATAAAAAGTTAAGAAAGAGATTCTTCTTTCAAGAACCTTTGACTGGATGGTTCTTCATGGGATCAACAATCTCAGCTAAGGTCAAAACAACAACATTAGCTAGTAATGTTGTAGCTCAGGGTCAGTCTTGGGCTCTTTACATTTTAATATTTATCTGTCAGTTGGTCATCTCTTGAGATTTATATACATTCAAAACGCGATAAGCACCCTGACAATGCTTTTCTTTCTGACTTTACTACTAACATAAAGACATAGACAAGTAATAATTTCCTGTGCCTGAACAGTATCTTCATATTTCTGCTTCTCTGTCTTTGATTCTTAATGGCTCTGTTTTGGAAATCCAGAATAGAGTAAGTAATATTGGAGTTATTTTTAATGCTAATCTGTCATTTAATTCTATTGTTTAGAGTACTGTTGAAGAGCGTTGAGCGCATGAGCTCAAAATCTCAACTGTGGTGAGAACATATTTAAAAACTTTTATACATAATCTTAACTGGGTCCAGGGTATGCAACCATATTACTCTACGTTTAGAATCTTTGCATTGGCTCCTGGTACAAAGTATAAAAACAAACTAAATCAGTTCACGACCCCTTTAAGACTGTATGGCTGACAAGACTTTCTCTTCCTATTGTCCTGGCCAATGGAATTCTCTTCCTCTTGATCATAGGGAAGTTCAGACCCATGACATTTTTAATGTCAATTAGGTTCCCTGTCAAAGATGAGTTTTTACAGCAATCCCTGTTCTAGGTGTATTACCGTAAGGAAAGTCCTCAGTTACTTCCGAGGTCTACCGGGCTCTAAAAACTGTTTTTGTAAATGGTGTTAACATCTAACATATAGTATATAATTACTGTATGTAAATATGCACATGATCTTCTCTTGTGTTCTACGGGAGAAACCAATTCTGATTAAACTAACATGAGAATGAATAAATCACTACAACATGAGAACCGTTTCATTTTTGAGTGCATTCATTCTGCAACATGTCGACTTTGTCAGCCTGATTAGAAACACTGGTGTCTCATAGAGTCAATCTGAAACGGAGCATCGGAGGCAAGGTGGAATCAACTTTGGCATTCACCTGCTGCAGCTGTCGCTAAAGAACCAGGCAGCATTCATCACGCTAACTCATGGCTCGACATCAGTGGAGAGAGAGTAACTGGTAAAGGACCACACGATTGCCACGGCACGCAGATTTCATGTGCGAAGGGAGCAACATGTGCACACAAAAGTCTTTCAGTGCTGCAGAAATCCCTCCGCTCTGCTGCAAGGGCTCGAGTTACCTACACAATTTTCAAGGGGGTTTAACGTCTTCCTGTGGAAATCAATATATTCTCTGTGTTAAAATGATTCGCGTCTATGATAGAAGCAGAGAAAATGTTGAGCCCCATGCCATGCTTGATGCCACCGTTGAAAGGCGGTACTTCAAAGTACTCATCCAAACTCATCCAACCTCTTCTGTCCAGATCTTCCTCATTTAAAAGAAGATCTTGCATATCATACAAAGTGGGGTTCTGTTTTGAGAATTCAGAAGCCATGTGATAGCTTTATGAGGGGAGATGTTATTAAATTAAACGACCAATTAGTATATAACTTAAATTTCATTCAATTTTTACACAATAAAAATAATGATGCTGCATTCCCTCAAAAAAGCTGGAAGCATACTGAGCAAGTCATATAGTTACTAAGTTTAATGGTAGTTATAAATATTTATATAAGAAAATAAAATGAAACAATAGTATTATAATTCCTCTTACATATGAGGTGTCAATGGACCCGTGTGGAATTCAAAGCTAATCTTTAATCAAAAAAAAAGAAATATTAATAAATATAAATATGAATTCATGACCTCAAGTGTCGATCTTTAATCAAAAACAAAAGTTTGTTAAGGCAGGCGTTGAATGTTGAGTTGGCTGCTTTGTTTGGAAGATCAAAAAGTTAAAAGAAATGTTGAATTTTGAAGGTTTTGATTTTTACTGTACTGTAATTTTGTAGATCATTTCAATAGCATTACCCTGATCACCAGGATTTGACTTTTGGGTTATTGCAGAAAATAAGCTATTTGACCAACACGAGTTAAGATTTTTGTTCATCGTGATAATCTTCACTAATAAACATGGCTTTTATGAATTTGAAGCCTATATACAATTGTCAGAAGTATAAAGCTACTTTCAGCTAAGAAGGTTGTTATATAGTTGTATATTTCACCATTGTGTTTACTTTGATCATGAGTTTTTCACTAATTGGCATAAAGCTGTAATTCAAAGTCATTGGCATAAGCGTGTGAAATAAATTCTAGTCAATTTGTGTCATTCTAAAGAATGCAGTGAATTCAAGAGTCAGTTTCATCCCTTTGTCTTTCTGCCTAACTTTCAAAAACCTTCCTTTTTTTGCTTTAATTCAAAGTTTGTAATATTGTGATTCTTTTTGTGTAACTGGTTGATTTGGTTCATTGCATGTAAAAAGAAAAAGGACACTGTTAAAAGAAATTTGTCAAATTTACAGTAAAAAATGGCAGCTAAGCTTGCCAGAATTTGTTCAAAACATTTTAGGTTTTTACGGTTTTAAATTTACAGTTAAATACTGTAATTTTATTAACTGATATCATGTTAATATACGATTAAACTACTGAAATCTGTTTTAAACTTTTTAAATACACTGATAACCACCAAATGCAGGTAGTGATGAGAAAGTCACATGATGAACTAAAGCCCACCACAAGCAGCTTTTAAACAGTAACATATATAGAAGGTGCTCTTTGATATTCATACAATCACTAAACACCAACACGGTAAACTGAAAATACCGAAATATGCAATAAACATTAATTTAACAACATTACATGTAACATACATCCCTAATACATGTAACTGATAAGAAAAAACTAAGAAGAAACATAATTATTTCAAAACAAAAAACATGAAGTTATAATTTTGAAATGCAATGCGGGGAATTCTGGGAATGTCAGTTTACAGGTTTTTCCTGTAAATATTACAGGAATTTACCATTAACCATTGTTTTACTGTTAAAATTACAGTTCACTTCCTGTCTTCCTGTGTGATGCAGCCTATTGAAATTCCAACCCATGAACTGAAGACTACCACATTTCCTATGATATTTAAAGATAAAAAAATCCTTCGGATAAAAAGCTCATAATGTGAGAAAAGACGAAAGTGATGCAATTTCCTGTACCACAGCCGCTCATTATACACAAGCAAAAATCTTATCATGAATGTGCTTTCAAACGACAGGCCAATTAGCCTGTCGAAAACTCTGCTTCTCTGTTTAATGGTCAGTCCGTGACTCATGGCCGACTTCTAAGTCCACGTCAAAAGAAAGTACCGGGGGTGCGTGAGGACTTTTGGTTGTGCAGGGTTAATATGACCCATGGGGGAGCTTGAACCCCCTGCATCCACTCCACACACACTGTACCAGCCTAATCCTCCCAAAGCAAACGGATTAAGTATAATTTGCACCACAGCTGTCCGGCCTGGAAGAAACGAGAAATTGTGCTGCACATGTTCAGCTGCAAGAGCAAATGTCACGGAGCAAGCAAAAAAACAAGATGCCCCATGCAAAAAGCAAAACGAACAGAAAATCCCCCGCAGGGTGTTCGACCCGTCCATCTGAACACGTGTAAGCGGGTGTCATGGTCTTAAAGTCGGGGGTGTTGCTGGCGCATCGTCCCACTTGATGCATTAACTGTGAAGGATTATTGAGGGGCTGTGCGGGTTCGCGATTTCGCGCATAGAAGCTGAGTCGATCCCCCGTGAGACGCATGATTAAACCGCTTTCATAATTACGCCCTTAGTCAAAGACAGCTCATTGCTGGAGCTGCCAGAGGTCGAGGCCGTCTAATGCATGGCTGCTGGCACACACGGCCCACTCGGGCATCATGGGAAATCTGATGCCTGTTTATAAGCAAGAAAACTAAGGCCCGTTCACACCAAGCTAGATAACTGTAAAGATAACGATAAAGAGATAGTTCTAAAAATCGCACCACAGCCGATTGGCTGTCAAAGTTTGCATCGTTCCTGAGCTGGAAAAAACAATACCGTTTATTGGTATATAACAGTAAACGATATTGTTTTTTCCAACTCAGGAACGGGTCTTAAACGAGTAAACGGGTCTTTAGTCTATGTCCAATATCGCATACGTGAAGCGAAAAAGGTCCCACTTTGCATTAGACCCACTGGCATTGGCAAAATCCAACCTCGGCTCTTGGGAAATACGTTCCTCTACCTACATTTCTGCAAAACTTCAAAAACGTAGTTACACATGCATTCGCTGCAGTTTTCAGTTGAAATGAACACTGGAGGGAGTAAACCTCCCACAGCTGCTATCCCTTTTCAAAGTCCACAGTTTTGATTAATAAATCCTAATTATGGTAAAATTACTTGAGGAATATTATGTTTTGAATTCAAACCAATTGTAACATGCTGTGGCGTTTGAAAACCGGTGTATTTGAACGTTAGTGTCACATATCAGCTTCATATGCGTGGGTTTACTAATACAATAAAGAATGTGAGGCTGGCGTCTTGCCGCGTAGAGTTCTGGGAAACTGGTTTGTTTTGACCGTAATGGATCGCGATTGTTTCGATTGTTGAATTCAGGGCAGGATTTAGATTTTCTGTTGTGATTGGGGAAAATCGTCATCGCCATCGTTTGTCACTCGTGCCGCATCGAAAATCGAAAAAGTAACTCCGATCATTGGCATTTGCAGCAGAGGGCGATCCTCTCAAGATGGCGGCGTGACGTCAATTCACATTCTCTTTTGCATTTTGGTGATGAAGAGCTCAGGCGAGTCAATGGATCAACAAAACACCTGAAATCTACAAAAGGAAGTTAAAATAGCACAGCTGAATCAACGAATGCGTTTTTATATGACTGTCAGTAGGTTTAGGGTTGGGTTTGGTGGCCAACACGATAGAGCATTAACTTTTAGTGGCACTTCTTTCAACCACCACAATATGTACCTGAAGCAACATAATATACTTGTACTGTACTGTCGTCAGTGTCACGAAAAGCATACAGTGTGATACGATGTTTTTGAAACAGAAAGAATTGAAGGGAGAGAACACTAGAAGAGTTTTAGTAACATATTGATTGCAATAAAAAAATTAATAAAGAATAAATATCTCTTGTTCTATTCAAATATTATTACGATTTTTGTTACGTCACACAATAGGACAAAATTTTGGTACAGTTCAGTACATAAAAAAAAGAGTTTGTGACCCTTAATTTTATCTGTGTATTTCTTCTTCAAAAATGGTCGTTTCCAAAAAAATAAAGCGTATTGGCTATTTGTATGCCTATATATATATGTCACGTCTCTGGACTGTTTGTTTTTTGTTTTTGTCTCGTGCCACGTGCTATCTGTGCCCTACCTTCCCTTCGTGTTTAGTGTATGATTGTCTTCAGCTGTGTCTCGTTAGTTTAGTCAATTACGTTGTATATTTAAGTCCTGTGTGTTTGTCTTGAGTTTGTCCGATCGTCAGTGTCCTTACCTGAGGTCTATACGTGCCTGCCACAAACGTGACAATATAAAAATAATATAAGATATATTTATTTTTAGTAAGACAGGGAACTATGTTTTTACAGTTTTGTTATTATTACCATTTTTATTTAAATATTTAAATAAATTAAGCAAACAACAAAACTAAAGATTTTTCATAAAGGCGTGCGTTTCCTTCTTTGTGGACGAATGAATGAAAGGCTGTGGTTATTTATTTTGAGAAATACTTTGCGTTTTGATCGTTTTTTTCAATTCATGTTCAGTCAAATGGTTATATTGATAACCTAAATTCTAAAAAAAAGTAAAAAGGTACATTAAATTGTACAGCGAAACAGTGTAGCACAATTTCCTAGAGAGTGCCAGAGCTCTGGACCCCACTGTGTGCTGTCTTTGTTCTTTAGCACCGGGCAGCTGCAGCAGGAGTGCGCTCATCACCCAGACCTGCTGCTGGGTTCGTTCCCTCCTCAGCACGGCTCTAATGCTGAATTTAGCTGCCTGGCATAGGCACAGAGCACTAGAAAGCAAGCAGCCAGCACACTGTGAACATCCAGACCCTCTGAAATTTAACGCCAGGCGAAAAGCATGGAGCCGTAGGTATGGAGCTCGGCGCGGGGCCAAATGCTGGAGCCCTGACAGACCGGAGCCGCTCCACCAGATCGTTTGGGCATAAACTGAGAGTTTGAAAACGCTTACATTGACTGCAGACTCCATATTACAGCTCACTCTAGACATGCATCAGACAGGAAGATTACAGAGCCTGCCAGTGGCATTTACCCTTGAATGCCGGGAATGGCTTTGGTCTCGGTGGGCATTATCAGCTTCTGAGACAGACGTGCCAGCCGACAGCAGGACACAACATCATGCCACGCACAGGCGTGTGTCTGAGGGTTGGTGAACTTTGACCTTTGCTTGATTTAGCACAGGCTTTTAGAATATAAAAACATTTGGGTGGAAGTGAGTGCGTGAATCATTACACCGGTTACTTTCGATGGATTGAATGTCATTAAAGCTCGAGTAAAAACAGCAACTAGATTTCCTTGTAGTAGTTATGTAAAATGGGATTGCAATCATTTTATATTTTTGTTCATGCACTGACATGCATATAGACAATATATAATATCTATTAGATAGGTTCAATACCATCACATTTATGTAATGTGCTTACATAAATTGACATTTGTTCCATATATATATATATATATATATATATATATATATATATATATATATACACATACATACTACATATTTATTTCTTTTATATGTCTATATATATATATAAATATTTATATATATATATATATATATATATATATATATATATATATATATATACCTGTGTGTGTTATGTAAACAAAAACCTTTATTTTGGATGCAATTATTCGCTGTTAATCGTTTGACATAAATAATAATAAATAATAATATATCATGGTTTCCACAAAATATTAAGCCGCACAAGTGTTTTCAACATAATCAGAAATGTTCCTTGAGCATCAAATCAGCATATTACTGTCAAATACTTTTAAAAATGAAAAATTTTGCCCTAAGCACAGGAATAAACAACATTTTCCATTTATATTGACAGAAAACAGTCATTTGAAATTGTAATAATATTTCACAATATCTTTATTGTTTACCGTATGTTTAATCAACTACATGCATAGACATCTAAATTAATCTTAGATCATTTTAAAACTTGTGTTTTTTCAGTGAAGCAAATAATTTCGATTTTAAATAGCTTAAATTATTCAGACCCTTCTGCAAGTAAGGAGTCATTCATAACAAAACGCCCCCTTGTGGTCAGTTCTTTAACTATGACAAAAAAAACTGAGATATATTAACATCAACCCTTGATTTGTCAACTTCTGAACAGCTTCTTATGTACCGACATGTGAAATAAATACATATGCAATATATAAATTAAAAGTAGTCTCTTTAATTAGCTAAAAACTAAATGAATTTTAAGTTCATGTAAATATACTGCACATAAACACCATTTGAATCGAGAATTGTTATTTTAAATTGTAATAATATTTCACACTATTTATGTTTTTACTGTATTTTTGATCAAATAAATAGCAAAAAGGATGTATAGCCCACTCTTTGAGTCTTAATTGCAGAAGTGTGACCCTGGATCACAAATAGCCAAAGATATATCGTAAAATTTTCCACCTTAAATATATTGATACTTAATTTTTGATTAGCAATATGCTTCACCAAGGACTTGATCTGAACAACTTTAAAGGTGATTTTCTCAGTACCTTGCTCCCTCAGACCCTCAGATATTCAGCAAAATATTATCCAATCCTAACAATACATCAACGGTAAGATTATATATTCAACTTTCAGATGCATAAAACTCAATTTAGAAAAACTGACACTTAAGACTGCTCCACGGTCTCCAATGATAATGTTCAAAGGGACTAGAATATTCAGTGAGAGCCAAATTTGATATTGATTTGATAGGATTAGTAGAAGAAGGAGGAGAAAAGGCTGCACGGTGTGAGAAAGCTACTCAAATTTAATATGTCTAATCCCGTCTAAGTCATAGACACAGAGTGCATGGCTGTTGCTTTTCTTTCAGCTTAAAGAGTCTGGTCTCAGAGACACCTCGACATTTCCTCCCAGGCCTCCCACACGTGAATGAAAGCAAAACAAATCAGCCCCCTCGCGTTCATATTCCATTCATAAAGAATAACAAACCAATTAAGATTGATGATCAACTATAAATATCAAACAATTGCTGGCCCCAGATGCACGGGATTATCTGCTTTAAAGTCATTACGTTCACATCCTTCGCCTAATCTCTCAATTCCCTTTGTAATTCCAGCCCAGGATCACTTTTCCATGTTAGACGGCCTGTTTGCCAACAGGATTTATTGATGCTTTTCTTTCGGAGGCTGGAAACGAAGGGCCTCGCCATGAGATAAAAAGCGGCGTGATTTATTCGATTAAAATAATATCGAGAGAACTTCGGAGAACGAACCTCAGGCCCGAACCTCGTCCAAACCGCCTCGGACGAGCAGAAAATCCTCAGACTTTTTCAAAACGTGTGAAACCCGAGCGCTAGTGCTGGGATTAGCACCTTATAGTAGTTTTAATAGCTTTTTGATATCGATTAGATTTGCCTCCAACCGCATTGGTGCGATGGGCGGTCTGGTCCATCTGGTCTGGAGCGTGAAAACGCTAGCCGTCAAACGCTACACTCGTCCTATTAGAGAAGATCTGTCAGATACACACTTAACTATTAAAACGTGAGAAAAAAGTCAACGGGTGCTTGATCATCAAGAACACATACTTTTAGAAGTCGGCTTTACCCTGTTTTACACCTTTTCCCCACATGCTAACAAGCTACATAATGAAGTGTGAATGTGTTGATCGTTGACAATGATGGGTTAATATAGAAGATTAGAAGGCTACTGAGGCTTTTGACAAACTTGTCAAGGTAGTTAGAACAATATACATCTTAAAAGACGCTTTTAGCTGCACTAATCAGCCAACTTGCGTAGATATGCTAATCTGAGTCAGCAAGCTTCAATAAAAAATAAAGAGACAGGACCCAGTTAGCTCACAGAGTTGACAAACATGGAAACGAAATCAGACAAAACCCAAAAAATTAAATTTCAACGACTATTTGCATTGGTGTCAAACATTATGTTTGTTTGTTTGTTTATTTAGATGTAAACAAAATATAGGTTAAACTGTATGTATACCTCGAATTTAAAGGGATAGTTCTGGAATTCTGTCATTAATTACTCTCATGTTGATCCAAACCCAAACCATAAGATCTCCATTCTTCTTCATGACACAAATTATATTTCTGATACATTCTAGGAGCTCTCTGAGCCACCCCACAGACGCCAAGGGTCCTTACACGATCAAGGCTCAGAAACGATGCAAGGACATCATTCAAAACAGTCTGCATGACAGCAGTGGATTAACCGTAATTTTATGAAGCTTTGAGGATACTTTTCGTGCGCAAGAAAAACAAAAATAGCAACTTTATTCAACTACTTATACACTGTGTTCAGTGGATACTCCCCAAAATGGCAGCAGGGTGAAGCGGAGGAGACAAAATGGTTGAACAAACAAGTTATTTTTGTTTTCTTTGCGCACAAAAAGTATTCTCGTAGATTTGTAAAATCACGGTTGAACCACGGATGTCACATGGATTATTTCAGCGATCTCCTTGCTTGTTTCTGGACCTTCATCCTGACAATAACAATGCAGTCAGTTGAAGGGTCTTGGATTTAATAAAAAAAATCCTAATGTGTGTTTCGAAGATGAACGATGCACTTACAGGTTTGGAACAACATGAGGGCGAGTAATTAATTTTTCCATTTCTGGGTGAACTAACTATGATATCATTTTAATTCTCAAAAATTTGAAATCTCAAAATTTGAAATAAAAATTGTTCAATAATTGATTGAAAAACTCCAACATGCGAGCATGAACCTCACGCTAGATATGAGGTTGAAAAAAATAGATATACTTAACAATTACTCTATTCATTCCTCGAAACGCTGATCCATTCATTGCCCCCGTACCGTTAAACAACAGAGGTTCTTCTAAACCGTGAGATGGGCTGAAACGGGAGGTCTGTTGATAAACCAGTGCAATGCTGTCCGTTAATTAACGTGGGCTCTTGAACCCACTCGCTGCTTACGAGCGGTATGCAAACATCTCCACGGCCGGCTCTGATTTCAAAGTCAAGTCCAGAGGACCAGCTGTAGACCATGGGACAATTTCATCAGCTTTTTGAAACAAAAGCTGGGTAGGCCTGTTTGAGCGGCACTGGGCAAGAGAGACAGCGAGAGAAAGAAAAGGAGAGAGAGCGAAATGGGGAAAAAAACAACAGCGATGCCTGAGACATTGCAGATGTCGAGTTGAATCCGCTAGTGGCTGTTGACAGTTTTTTGAGGAAAGACAGCTTGAGGGGTTCAGTGTGTAGTGTGCTTGTACGCACACGTGTTTGTTCGTATATATACTCACATGCACATGCATGCACTCAACACTTGCATGCCGCTAACGCATTGATTTGCGGCTCTTCGACTCTTTAAAGGCTGTGACGCAGTGAAAGATGTTTGCTCGAACGGAGACGTTGCCTCGTTTTTCTCTTCACTTTAACACCTTCGTTTCACGTCAAGAACTAATCAGAGGAAACATTCCTTCGCGATCCTTTAATCCCGTTTCCTGATCAAAACAAGTGTTGTTGATAGTTTCGCTAAGGCCAAATACAACCGCAATTAGCTCTGGCTTTACACCACGCTAACTGAGAGGTGACAGTTTCACCGATTTCAGGCCAGTTGGAACACACAGAAGTCAATTATGTTTGATTCAGGCGTTTTTCGGGAAACGTTAAGTAATAGCATTTGCATGGATTACACTGTTTTCAGATATTTTGCTAGATAAATTGCGAGTTTACATCTTGACTTTTCTCACAATTTCTTACTTCTCAGAAGGGTGAGATAAAAACTGCAATACAAAAAGTTACAATTCTGAGACTAAACGTCAAAAAAAGTAGTTTTTTTACCATCACTTCCTTATTCTTCACTTTCAAACGGATCATCAAATGGAACACTTTGCTTTTTGCTCAATTTTTATCTGCACAGTTGCGGTATGTTGTATACTAGCGCTTTGCAAAGTAATAGGTATTCCATGCATACAGAAATAACAGTACAAATAGCTAATGTTTTGTGATTTCATGACATGAAAGATATCCCAATACTGTTTTATTACTTCACATCAGCAACAAAGTATATACTCTAGTATATAGTAGCCTATTAATAAACACATTACTTAGTCTTCGTTGTCAACAGCCAAGTTATAAAAGTTAGGTAACGACATGCAGTCAAAGGCTAGATATGTTTATTATCCTTCTTATTTAAAATGTTCAAGAACACTTACTGACTTATACATTAAGGATTCCAAATGCACAAATATCATAATAGTCTATAAAGAAGTTGCAAATCTGTATGACTTTAGTATAGAGACCGATTCTCTTTGTTAGCTAGTTGTTTATTAGCATGCCAATTAGTAACATATTGGCTGTTTATTAAAACTAACACACATTTTGGATGATCATATTCTACATCCCTAATCTTACCCAATACCTAAACTTAACCTCCTAACTATCAATAAGCAGAACAATAGTAGTTTATTAAGGTCATAAATAATGGTAAAGTGTGATCAAAGAGTCAGTCGAACTATTTTATTCGTCGTTCATTTTGTCTATTCAGAACAAAACGTTTCTGAATCATGGCCGCCGTAAACACATCTATGACACCGGCCTTCACGTAACAAGAACAAGGATCAGTTTACGAGCTGCTTCTATATTAAGAACACACACACACACACACACGTACGTGCAGGTTATTTTCATGTCCGCCATGACTTCACACAACGTTTTGTGAAGGGATGGTTAATCCTTGAGTGTTTGTCGCTGGAAGAACAGAATGTTAGTATGACTCACTCAGAGACCAAACACAGGCCATTTCTATACAGTCTGCCATGTTCCATTCTCTATTATTATGCCCATTTTTCTATCCTCAGTGAGAATTAAACGAATTAAAGGTACAAAGACACTCCACTACGCGAGTTTAGTAATGGCTGCTTTCTGTAAGCCACCGAAATCCTGTTTTCCTCTCATGTAGTAGTCACGACTCTACTCATACTTCAGGCATAGAGTCATATCTAATGAAAGTGTGGATTACCTCACTCGATTTTGCATGGTGAGCGGAGCAGCACTGGACGGAGTGCATTCTTTCCAGTTTAGTCTTCAGAAGATATTGAGCCCACCATCAAATGGAACATCTATGCCTCAACCTGCTATTATTCGCTTCACGTTGGATTATGTCATTTTTTTCATTGGCTATCCCTTATTCAGGGATACATTTGCTCCATGTAATGAAAAAAAGTGCGAAATTTGCTACAAACATAGTAGAAGTATTTGAATAGGCGCTTAAAAGTGCTAAAACTAATTGAAACAACTAATGAATAACATTTAATTGCCCATTTTGTAATGTAACACAATATTGTGGAAAACATTGTCCTGGATTCACAAAAAAATCAGTCTGACTATTTTTGCCTTGTTTTGGAGTATTTAATAAGGCCTTGTTAATGTTTGACTTTATATAGGTTGATATTAGTTATCTTTCAATGTCACTAATGGGGTAACTTATTTTGAAAAGTAGTGTGTTCCATTACTTTTGTATGTTTGTTTTTTTTGGAAGATGTAAAAGCCATTTTACAATGGAAAATTAATAAACCTAAGGCTATAGGAAAATCTAAATTCACATTTCACAAGTAGCAGCAAAACTTGGGTGAACTGCATTTTGAGCAGAACCCAGGAGAATAGTTCAAGACTACGAACATAAGTATTTATCTACAGTCATTTCTGCTTATGAATTGGATCATCAAAAGTCAGCAGCTTTTAGCCATTGGCGAATACAACGCGATTAAATACATATAGGATATTTATGTTGTTTAACATATTTAACATAAAAAAACTTTCATATGCATTACACAAAGGATAACTGTATTTTTACGTTATATTTATTGATTTATTTTTGTCAGGACAATGAAAGTCAGTTGTTTTAGATCGCATTGGCTTTCATTGTATGGACAAAAACAGTTGAAACACAGCTGTCTGCAGAAGAAATACACTAATAAAGGTTTAAAGCAACATAAATATGAGAACATTTTTCCCTTTTGGGTGAACTATCCCACATTGCTGTTGGCTTATTAATTTTTGTCATATTGTATCACGTTACCATGCATGTTTCATCATGCATTTGAAGCCAGCTATATTGCTATTGCTTTTCTACCAGCTTGCATATTCTACGTGATTCAAACATGTGAAAACATTAGAAAATAACCAAAAAGTATTAAAGTAGTGCTATCAAAATTAATCACAATTTATAAAATAAAAATAAAAATCACAACGGATAAGATTATTTTTTGTTAAAAAGGGAAGATTATTGACAAAGTAATTGCTTTCCACGAGCAACGCAATCAGCGACGTGAAACAGCACCCAATGGCTTTAGACTGTTATTACTATACTATTACATATTAATTACTGTATATCATAATTCAAACAAGTCCGAAAAACAATGAAACGAGCTAAACGAGTGAGAAGCGAGCTAAGAGGTCAGAAGTGGAGACTGTAGCAGATAATTGTGCTCACGCAGAGAACTGTCTGTTTAGACCGGCGATTATTTATGAAAGCCATCCGGCTCCCGGGCCACAGTTGCCACCGGGCTGAAAGGGGATAAAAAGTTGGTCATCAGGTCAAGGGCCAAGGGGAGCATGCAGTGAACAGGTGGGGTGTACATAGGCTTCTGGAACTGACTCAGGACGGTCCACACCTGCCCTGACTGTCAATCAATGGCAGCCCAAAGAAAAGAGACACTGAAGTATACTGTACTCGTACTTGGTGTCCTCTAGAGTTTAGAAAGAACTTCTCTGGAACTTTCTCGACATTTCTGCTGGTAAGTCTGACAGAATGAGAGAACGGATCCTTCTCAGATGTTTTTATGGTTAGCACAGCCTTGTCATGTAATCTCGGAGAAGTATATCTAATAGCTGACATGCAGAAACTTAAAACAAAGTAAGACTTGTGTGATATTGTGTTAAATCTTGGAAGCTGCCAGCATTACAGGCTTGGGAAATGGGAAATTGGAAATGGGCAATCTCTGTGGCTGCAAACTTGATTTTTTTGTTTTTTTTTGGAGATTGCCTTTGAGGAAAAAGCTAGTGGTCAAAGATTATAACATTGTGTTTCGAACAACAACTGCATAAGGGCTAACGAATCTACTAAAAACACCAGAAATGGTTTTGTGAAACTTATTTGAAAAAAAGTTTTGAAAAATAGATTTCCAGTAGGCAAATGTGACCTAAAAGGGCCATTCGGAAATGATTGTTGCGTCAAAAATAAGACATTAGACCAAAAAAAAGTAAAAAGAAACCAATGACGATGTCAAAAGAAACCCTAAAAACGATGTTCAAGTGCCATTTTCACACAAGCGTATCTTAAAAAAACACTTTCAGATCAAATCCCTCTCGGTTCCTTTGGGCTACGAAGAGGTTATCATTTCATTAGTTGAATTTCCTCTCATCTCACTTCCTTCTGCATCCTGTAAATCACTCAAACATCCGTGTATCATCCATCCATCAGTGTGGGACGTCCAGTCCGGGCCACGGTAGCAGTTCCCATTGGTTTCGGACAGCTAATGGCCCTTGTGAAACGGCACCAGCTCTTATAGAGTTGCGCTAGCAGCCGGCCGGACCGTGTGTGCTGGGTGGGCAGCAGGTGCGAGCGTGAAGGACAGCTCAACTGCTGCACACACACACATACTGTACACACAAACACACACGGACTCTCGGTCTAAACCAAACCTTCGAAGAATCTACTTTTACAGCTTCTTGGTGAATTCTGTCGTCTGAGTCACGCGGTTTAAAGCAAAGAACACATCATATGTGTTGTTGTTACACATTTAAAAATATTGAAAGCTAAATCAGATTGGCTGTGGTAACTGACTGTATACTGTTTATTCATTCATACTGTACATGCATACATAATATACATAACAGATCTATATATATATATTACTAATATTTGTATTACATTGATATTTGATATTCCTGTTTTAATGAGTATATACAAATCATGTGCAGTTATTGCAATGATAAATATGAGCATGTACATGTGCATGAATATATATATCACCTAGAAAATAGATAATTGTTAATTAAACATTGCTGTTAATATTACTATTACTATTATATTACTATATATTATTATAACTATTGATATTACTTAAAATATTTATTTTAAATGCAGTTTTAAAATTGAAATATTAGTGGAAAAAGTGAAATATTCATATGCAGTATATTATATTATTTAAAAACTTGCAATATTGTTGTAAAATTGTAATAATAGATCATGTTAATGTAAATACTGTTTAAAATGTTTACATTTTATTATATTTATTATATATATATATATATATATATATATATATATATATATATATATATATATATATATATATATATATATATATATATATATATATATATATATGTATATATATATTTTTATCTTATTAATGTCAATATTATATAAATTTTTGCTAATTATCTACTTTTACAGTAATAAACTATACATGTGCCATGTATGTGTGTGTGCAGTATATAATAACTGAAGGTGTATATATATATATATATAATATGTTACTATATATTATGCTAATTATATATATGTGTGTGTTTATTAAAAGTTGACAAGTTTTAAAACTATTCATGTACACTTGATTCATTTTCTTTAAAAACCTTTTATATGTTGATAAATGAAACATTATTTATGTCTGGAAACAGAAGTTTTGAGGCCTCTCTGAGCATATATATAAGCTACACACCCCTAGAGGGCGCTGTTCCTTATTTGTGTTGGCTGGTTTGAAGTCAGTGTGTGGTTTGGAGGCCATGAGGGACTTTGGGATTCTCCAATTGCAGGCAGGCAGACTGGCTGGCACCCCAAATGTAGCTTCTTCATCCTGGAGACAGCTGTTGTCTCTGTGACGACACTCGCGGCCAATCAGCTTCGGGTCCGATCTGGGGGCGGCGGGCTGAAGAGGAGGCTTATGGGTCTGAACACGATCAACTCACACAATCGGAGGGGGCAGTTGGCCGCGGACAGTAAACACCATTCCACACTGGAGCGCAGCTTCAGCCGACGCAAATATACATCTCCACACTTCCTCCTATGAGAATACACTCTATATTTTATCTATACTCATCTTGTCAGCGGGTGGCCCGGGAAGTTCCTGTCAACTCCTTACACTCTAAAGGCATACTTCGCTATATTTGTCGGTTACTTAGATGGGACTTCACATCGGCTGACTAATAATACCACCGAGGAATGACATTAATACAGAGTTTCCTTTGCGAAAAGGTACATAAGGAATGGCATGCATTTTTATGAATATTTTCAAAATGATGCATGCATGCACTGCACAAAAAAGCTAGTTTATTCTACACAAAGTGGGTAGCCCACTTATGGCAGTGGCCATTTTGAGACCGTATGACCAGACGATGTGTCTTGAGTTTTGGGATTAGTTAGTCATGTTATTCTCAATAACCGATAAAGCATAACGCTAAAACTGCAGCCTATCTGCATTAAATTTGAAACGCTTTTAAAGGGATAGTTCACCCCAAAATGAAAATTCTGTCATTAATTACTTACCCGTGAGACCTTCGTTCATCTTCAGAACACAAATTAAGATATTTCTGATGAAATCAGAGAGTTATCTAGCCTCCACAGACTCCAGCTCCAGAAACGTAGAGATAAAACCGCCCACGTGACAGCAGTGGCTCAACTTCAGTTTGTGGCGCTGCGAGAATCATTCTTTTGAGCAAGGAAAGCTAAAATAAGAGTTCACATAACCGTTCCTCTCCTTCTGAGTTACGTCTTCTGCCGTTTTAGGCAGTATCACAATGCGAAACATACACACGCTTTAATGTATTTGACATAATCAGCCTTTTTACGTTTGGAGAGGACTGTACCAGCATCAGCAAGCATTATGGAAACCATATGCACTATATGACTGCATTCATATATATATATATATATATATATATATATATATATATATATATATATATATATATATATAATAATTTATAATATAAATTGTACATATTCCCAAACTAAATGTAAAATGTGGGAGTATGGACAATGTATATTATGAATTGAAAATAAACTTTTTGTTCCATTTTAAAAAGAGTAGAAAAATGTCTTGGCTTGACTGACATTTAATATGCAATGCATAAAATTGACTCACTGCATAACATGCAATTGATTACGTGAAATTTTTTATCTTTAGCATTACTGTAAGATACAATGCTGGTGTGTTCGACGGTGAAGTGTCAAATATCCTGCGTCAGTGTGCAGAAGTAAATGAACATATTGACACACGCGCCTTTGAAGTCAATTAAACGTATTCAGTAGGATGTAGTGCATGAATGTTTATGTGATTTATGAGGACCCATATATGTATAAAGACATGGGTATTACACTGGTATAACAATATAACCATGTTTTATGAGGATATTTCCTGAACCCTTTATAAAGAGTTATGGGGGTATAAAGTATAAAAGCCATTACGCTTATAGAGTCCTCATGAAACCAATGTGTGTGTGTGTATATTGTCGATTTTTCTATATAGCGCTGTCATAATTTGCCAGTTATATTTTGTTAGTTAAAGACAACTGCGGAGCTTGATCGATGTGTGATCACTCGAGCAGCAGGTGCCTAAACGACGAGGGCAGCTTTCTCCCGCACTCACTGATGCAGTCCACAGACGCTCAGCGCAGTCTGGCCACACAAAAACACCTCGATGGCTGATGATCATCCATGTATATGTTCAATAACAACACAGCATGCAGCAGTTTACTGTAAAACCATCTTTACATATATATAGCATGCGTTTACATACATAATGTCTTTGTTGTAATGATTTATTGGACATCTGTCGTAAGTAAAGGGGGTGTGTGTGTGTGTGTGTGTGACATGGGTATGAATTTGATATTACAAGGCGACTATGTGACTATACGCCTATGGAGGGTGCCCACAATTCACAAAAACAAACGTGTGTGTGTGTGTGTGCGCACGATATATCTCACAAATATTAAGTACATAAAGTTGCCAAAGGATGCTCTCCAACCCAAGGCTGTAAAAATGATGCAAATAATGAGAGAAACTATTAAAGTCCTATACATACAGTTATATACAGTTATTTGGCCATAGTTGTAATTTGAATAAACAAGTGATACTGTGTTCTTGTATATATACATTTGTATATATATTTTGCATATAGTGATCCTATTATTATTATTATTATTATTATTATTATTATTATACCAACAACATCTACAAACAAAATTAAATGAATAATAAAATAATGTATAAAAATAATTAAAAACATACAATTATGTATGGACGCTTATGTGTGTTTGTGTGTATATGTATATGTTACAAATATCAAATATAAAAATTGTATAATAATACCATAATAACTCGAAATCAACAATATATTTGAAAAAACATTATGATATAAAGAAATGGGGGTTTTAACAATAATAACATCATTTTTGACAAAAACATTCACAATTTACAATAACTTTCTTTTTAAATATATATTTTGCTGATCAAGAAATTAGTATTATTATTATTATGCTTAGAAGACTTGTGCTGCTTAATATTTTTATAGAAAAGTCACACGTGTTTCAGGATTCTTTGATACAATGAACGGAACAGCATTTATTGGAAACAAATGCTTTGTAATATTTTGGCAACACTTTACTTTACGGTTACTCCTATTAGTTGCTTATTACTAGAATATTAGCTATTATAAATTAGAAATGTCTTCGCCGTCATTTGTTAAACTAACTAACGGGAATATTCGAACTGCGTAATTAAAAGCCACAGCACATGCATAAACGTTCATGAAGTTTAGTTTGTTGTCCTTGTAGAGCAAACAAGTGAAAAATCCCCAAGTCACAGTATCAGAGGCCGCTTTCACAGACCCTAAAAGTGCGAGATTGGGGTCGTTTCCAGACGGGGGGAGGAGGGCTCAAGCGTGGGAACACATGCTAATGTCAGAATCAGGTGTAGCGGCTGCTTTAATGAGCTGAGCATGGACAGGCCTGCTGCTGTCGGGCCGGAGAAATGGACTGAGCATGTGACAGGAAGGAGAGAGCATGACATCTGTCCCCCCGTACACCTCTGAGGAAGTGACCTGCCACCTCTCACACACCCGCAGGACAAGCTCCTTTTAGTAGAGGTCGTCTTTAACGCACTATTTTGACAGCAGGAGAGGCAATGATGATCTGTGAGGACGGCCGCGGGCTTTTGATCTCCACGAGCTTTGTTCGAAGGCAAGTGGAAATCTGAAGGCTGCTAACCTGCTAGCGGCTATGCTAAAGTGGCATCAAAAAAAGAAAGGTGTGTGAATATAAGACAAAAAAGAAAAACATTCCCAGAACATTATAAGACACGTTTTGTTTTTGGTTAATGAAATACACTGCGCTAAATGTCATACATTACTATACTTTAAAGTTGTTCTGGTCACAACAAACTAATGCAGAAATGTATGCCTTGAGACAAATGTGTTCTAAACTGGCTGAAAATATCAAACATGCTTGATATCCTCCGACTGGATGGAATCAAAGTCTGAAGCTAAAAAGTCTGTGACCATCATACACTAACCGATTTTCTGTGGAATCGGCTTTAGTCCAGTTCAGACTGTAAAATCGGGACAAAAATGGTTTAGTGTAAAGCTACCGTTATGCTGAGCTCGCTTTACTCTGGTACACACAACCTTGTAGCGGATTGCATTAGCAAGCAAAACCTTTAGCTTAGCATGAAACATTCTACTTTCTCACCGAGGTGAACATTTAGTTTCCGATAAAGTTCGATTTGGGATTTGAGAAACCCACACGGCCTAAAATGCTACAAATGTATCCTTTCATCTCGTAGAAACGTATTTGTTGATATTCCAGAGGGCAAATCCCAGATCCATTTGCAGGAGGTTACAGCGTCCTGCTGTATGTGTTTCTGATGATTTGTGCAATTAGCTCACTGTCAGTGTTGACAGGCCTATGACAGACTCTGTCACTATACGCCCCGTACAGGGCTTTACAAGAGCAGAGCGGTACAGGAGCACTTTAGCTGCTCCATCTGGTCCGTCTCCAACATCACAGGGAGCGTTTGCTTAAATTGTTAGTCCATTAAGGCAGCAGAAGAGAGAAATTTGAAACTAATGATGCAGGATGAACAGCACTGCGAAACGCTGGAGGCCACCGGGCAATATTTACAGATAATAAACAGAAATTCATGCATTTGATTAGCTTATTGAGCACGGATTTGCTCCGAGGCAATAATTAATGTCCTTTATAAACATAAAAGTTTTTACAAATCTGTTTTAATGTCATTCTTAGAAATTTACAATTTGTCTTTGTGTTCATCCTGCATTGTATTTATGCTTTATGAATAAAAAAAGTAAAAATGAAGATTGGTGTGACCACACATAAGTACACGTAAGATGCATTGTTAATTTATTAGTATAATATTTGTAGAAAATTGCATGATATTTAAAATGTTACAGAATTACAATAAGCCTTGAAGCATGAATTATATTGTTCTATAATATTTAAAAGATACTGGCAAACAATTTAATGTACAATAATTACATTTTTAATAGGTTTTGTTCTTACTTCAATTTATTTCATCTGATATTTATTTTATTTTTTAGTTAAATGTATTAATATGCATATTATTTTTAGTCTAAATAATATGCAAAAATACTATTTTTAGTAACAGCGGTGGTTTAAAAGTAATTTTTCATGTATTTGCGAAATGAATATAAAGAAAACACAAAGGTCAGCCAAAAGCATAATGAAAATAGTATGAAATTAGTAAAAAAAATAAATACATTTAATTTCGTTACTTAATTTGTACAGTGAATAATTAGTGTGATATTCTTTCTACACCAGTCTAAATCCATCTTTCTCTCTCATGACTGATCTCAGGTCAGTGTAACGGCGTTTGATGCTCAGCACATTTAAGCATGTAATGCATGCATCACACAGAGATGCTAAACAGACTGTAGTGTTGGCTTTGGACCATCTACACCACACTGGATGTGATCTCACCTTAATCGGCATGACAAGATCTGAAGCCCTAAACTAGAACAAAACTCTAGCTTTAATGTATTTCACAGCAGTTTTAAAACTGGCTTTACGGTTACAGTTCACAGTGCTATTCCTAAACATCAAAGAAAATATCAGAGGGTGCGAAGAGAGCATTAACTCAGTCGAAGATTTGTGACGCGATACCTAGATGTACCAGCTATTAAAGACTTTAATTGGAGTTTTAATTTTAGGCAGAGAAAAGTCTTAATAAAATCCACGACAGCTGAAATAATAGCGTCACTGACCGAGATCGGATTCAGATCTAATAGAGTCGACAGATTCTCAGCTTGTTTCTAAGCAAAATGGCTTCTACGGAAAGTGAGGCCTTAAAGGGACCCGAAGATTACAGCTGAGGTCAAAAGATTACAACGTTTAATTATTTTTTGGAAAGTCGGACAAACAGCTCAGGAAAGGTTTTCTTTCTTACAAAACGTTCGAGATGCAATAAATAAAAACAGAATTACATAATTCATCTTTCATACTTTCTTGCAAGTTTAGTACCTGCAGAAATCCCCCAGCTCAGCGTTTCTCCAACTTCCTGGTCCGAGGGTCATTTGTCAGCATTAACATGGATCATGTCAAGAATCAGACATTAGGGTTAGGTCACAGCAGTTGAGTAAATAGTGGCTGGAATCATCACTCCGTATCCATTTCCACACCTAAATCATGGAACGACTAGGTTTACCTAAAGATAAACAGAAAAGCCGAGCAGAAGGGGAATATATGTGCTATAAGCAATCAAAATTTTAAAGCTCTACCAATAGTGATAGTTTGGGGCCGATCTGTTTAGCTGACCAATGGCAGTTAACCAAAAATAGTTTCTTTTTTTGCTATTAAAACAATAATTGCCAGAACCTGAATTAATATTAAATGAGGCATTAGTACCAACAAGTTTCTTTTGTTTTCCTGAACTCAGATCTTTAATGCGAATACACAGTTTTTCTTGATGAAGGCGTTTTCTGTCCTTGGACTAGGAGCTTGTTGATACCAGTGCATTTAGAAGATTAGACTGATTATTAGCTTGATCCGTGTCTGGTTCCTCCCGGACGTCTGACCCTCCAGCCCCGATTCCACCCTCACCGGCTTTCTCAGCTGCTGATATGCCTGTTATGCGAGTATGACTTGACTGTTCTTATTTTGGTACATCACTATCAATCAAACTTCTGGATGGGATGACCAACTCGACCCCGACGCCCTGAGAAACCTGAGGCGAGGAGAACAGGAATCTCCCCGTTTTTTAAAGCCAACCGGACCAATGAGAGTCTTGAAATAAACTGGAACGGACTGGTTGGGAAAGGTTATGCCGAAAATGAACTAGACGCGTCCTGAGGTGTTTCTACACCTGTGTCCGTTTTTGTCCCTGAGGATTAAACTCCTGAAAATAAAGGTTCTTTATTGGCTTTGATGGTTCCACTTGCATTCATGGAACCTTTCAAATGCACAAAAGGTTCTTAAAGGTTCTTGAGATGAAAAAGGTATTCACATGGAGATAAAATTGTTCACTAAAAAGTTATTTGGCGAATCAAAATAAGGTTCTTCTTTGGTATCGCCATTTTTTAATGGAAAGTAACTGCAAGATAAGGGTTAATCCAATGCAGACAATAAATCCAGTGAAGGCTGCGACAAACTAGACGAGACAAACCAGACAGGAATCAAAACACGGATGATAAAATCATTGAAAGCATTTTAATAAAAAATCAACCTCAGGAGCATAAAAGTTCACACTTTTTTTGTAGATTCAGTTTTAATTTCATGGACAATTGCGAGTTTGCCGAAATATTCACAGATGCTTGGGTTTCTGTCCCGCTCTAAGCAAAAGCTGAATCATGTTGCTCGCACATTGGCCCAGATTATCACCATACCAGAATCTCAAGCACAAGCAAGGGCTCCGTCACACCGTAACACACTCATGGGACTATTTATAATGTGTCTTGTGCCACAGAAGGTAGCATTTTTTTCACACTTTCCTTGCAAGTGTTGAAAATGTCCTGCTTAAAATGGAATAGCCAGACGGAGAGTTTAAATGGTGTTTTCATCAGGTTCCACTGCGTTTTCACCTCCCGGTCCTCGCTGTTGATAGCTAAGAGGATCTTTAGCGTTTTTTGTTTGGAGCTAGACTGACTCAGATTGATGTCTTGGAGAAAGTCACTAGTTAATTAGAGAGAAAGCTGTGTAATGTCACGGTTCACGCCGTCCCGAGGGAACGGAGGGAGAGAGGGCTTTAAAGTTGAAGGAAAAACATGGATATGATCATGACTTTGTCACGTTCATGCTTTATAATCCATTTAGACTCCAACTGCTCAAAAAAAGAACATTGAAAGTTCGCATTTAGAATTTTTTTGTCAGTATTTGTCAGATTCATTAATTTGAATATAATTTGATATTTGGATATCCTTTTTGTAAACATTTCATTTGATCCAACTGAGCTTCAACCAAGATCTGAAATAATATGAATATCTCTTTCTGCAAATATGCCTCCGTTCTTTGTTAAAGAGGAATAAAAAGGCGTACAAAAACCTGGAAAAAAATTATAAATGACCCTGCCAAATCCTGGCCAAATCACTAATATTAATACTTGTACTATATTATAGGACCTTGTTTGGCGAAATATTGTAGGTCATTTCTTGTAGGTCATGAGCAATTATCCCATAAAAGTTAGAATATGTTTATAATCTAAAGAGATTTTCATTATTAAAGAAATGTTTCATTTTTCAGTTATTTCGTCCATTGGAAGATTCTTCATGGAATCAACCTTTTTTTACCCTTTTTAAAAGTCTATGATATTTTGGTTGGTGGCAAGGACGCTTCCATGCTATATAGACAAAAACATTGCTTTAAGTGATCTTTTGTGCTCCGCAGAACATCACGCAGGTTTTAAAAAAGACAGAGCCATGCCTTCAAACGCAACCCATCTTTCCTCAATCACGCTAATATCCAAAGGCGTTTTGAAGGAGCACAACAAATGCCCAGCGCAGAAGAAGCCCACCTTAAAGCTCTGGTCCTCAGTCAGGGGCCACGCTCCTGTCTGCAGACTCCTGGTAACTGAAACTACAGCACAGTTGGAAAACACAGCATGATAATTGGAGAATTACAGCTGTTAGTCACACGAAATACACTGCAGTTGTAGGTCGGGGACCTGGAGGTCGAGGCACAGGAAGCTGAAGTGTAATTTAGAGGCGGCCAGTGCCAGTTTCATCCCCTCAACCCCCTCCATCAGCTCCACCTGTTAACTAGAGCCGCGTCAGGCCAAGACTAAACACAATCAACGAATAATTCATAACAATTCATTTTTTTTTTGCTTCGGTGGCTGTCTCTCGTCATTTCTATTGAGATTAATGAGGAAGGCTTGTCTGATGCGCGCTATGAAAGAAACCTTTAACGTGCCGTGATTGCAGCTCTCCGAGCTCCTTAGCCACCGAGAACCCGATCTCGCTCCACATCTGTTTAGAGGATGGCCAGACGCACCCTTGATATCAAAACACATCAGAACGCAGCATGCGTGCCGTATTCTATTCATCTGATGAAAGGAAGATTGTCCTTCCTACAAAGCTCAGAGAATCTGAGGACGACAAAGCTATCGAAGGCTTTCTTTTTTGTTTCGCATCTTTAAAAATGCATTAGAGAAAAATCTGTATGTGTAATATTTGGCTAACACTTAATTTGTTAAGTTAAACACTACAACTAAATATTCCTAAAGCATTTATTAATATTAGTTAATTTCACCACTTCACTCCACTTATATTATTTATTGCACCAACCTGAAGTAACACGTTGCATTTCATTAAATAATGTTAATAAAAAATGTAATGCTTTGTTAGTTAATTTTAGTTGATTAATTAAATTTTTTAATGACTGGAACCTTATTATAAATATTGTCTATCCATAGGCTACATACATATGTGTGTAATTTGTTTATTTTATTGTTTTACTACTATTTTAGATTATTATACATTTATTTTATTGCTAAAATATACAAATTTAATAATAACAGCAACTAAATAATTTTATATTATATAATTATAAGAAATGATTAAATGCATTAATGAATATTTTATTTACTTAATATGAAAATATGAAATACTTTTGCAGCGCTGATAATATGAAATTATAATGTTATTGTGATAATAATAGTTGTCTAAGAGATAAATAGATATAGAGATAATATAGCAAGCATTTCTTTATGGTTAGTTGTATTATAAATATTTATTTTATTATTATTTTACCTCATCATTGTAAAAGATATTATACAAAAAACCTTTGTCTATTAAAATTATATATGAATTATTTTATATTACATTCATTTTATTTTATCTTATTTATTTTATCACAATACTTTCTCTTAACCTCTGGTCCATTTGTCTGTCAATTATTAATAAATAAAGTACATAATATTACTGAATAATATATATATATATAGGATATATATATATATATATATATATATATATATATATATATATATATATATATATGTGTGTGTGTGTGTGTGTGTGTATATATATAGTTAGGTTTTAAATCATTAATAGCACTAAATGAACACATTAAACTGTTCTGCAGTGTTTCTGGTTTGTATGTGTTTTGCAGATGTTCAGTCAGAGTTCAGGCCACCTGTTTGCTTTTCCTGTTTCAGGGTAACCTGTCCAGGAAGGTCATTGTGCTTTCCAGCGAACAACAAAGCACAATAGCGCTCAGGTCAAGGATGAAGACAGGATCTGCAGACTCAGAGCCTGATAGCATCGATATCAACACACCAATCATAAGTCATCTGTGCATTATAACAGCGGCAAAACACACACACGCAGCAAAAACTAACATAAACAGAGCAGCGCTCGGGGAAAATCCCAGCGCTCATATGGAAAGTTCATCTGAAGGCACCTCAGTGAAGAGCCCCTCTAAAGACCCCCTGCAGGGACAGGGCAGGGTGGGGACGGTCCAGTGTGATTAACACCCAGGCGGGAACAACATGCTGGAACACGTCCCTTCCTGGGATCCCTGCCTTTGACCCGAAGCGCTGATCCCGGAGCAGCTTGCGGCCCGTTTGCCGAAGCGCGGGACTCCAGAAGCTGAGCTCCGGTCAGAGAGGAACGGACGGCTGTGACGAGTCGGTGGAAGAAGCTGGAAGCGTCGGTCCCACAGAAACCAACCTGTCGAAGCTACCGAGGGCGCCCTAATTAGGGTCAAAGATTTGTTTGCAGAGGAACGCAATGTGGTGGACTAATTCAGAGCGAACTCATGAGAAAGTCGTGAATCAGGAGCTCCGGGACGACTCGTTTCACAGTTAAATCCACAGACGCTTTAGCTTTTCAATTCAGCTTTTAACTGGTAATAATAATATACTAATAAATGTACTGCAAATAAATGATTCATTTATTTAAATCAAAAACTAAACATAAATATTTAATTTTTTTGTATTTTTTTATTTATAGTCATTTTTTTAGTCATTTATTATACGTTTATTTTTTTAATAGTGCTGTCAAATAATAATCGTGATTAATTGCGTTCAAAATAAAAGTTTTCTGAGAAATATGCTTGTGTGCTGTGTATATTTATTATGTATATATAAATACACAGACATACAGACTATATTTGAAAATATGTATTTACATCTTTATATAATTTTTAAATTGTATATAAATATATTAAATATAGAAATTGAATTTTTAAAAATATATACATGATATATACATGGAAAAATATACGCAGTACGCATGTATTATGGAAACAAACTTCATAAAACACAATTAATAGTTTTATAGCTCTACAAAAAAAAATTAAGAATAATAAATGTAAATGTTCTATTTAATAAAATAATAAGTACAAAATAAAATAATAATAGCAAATAGAAATTTTAAATGTAATATATTTAAATATCTACAGATTAAAAACAAATCATTTAGAAGATCCCAAGAGTCTCTTTTTTTCTACATCCTTGAACTTAACATGCATATGTTTAATTTGTCGCTTGGAAAGGCGTAAATAGTTCTTAAGCTTAATTTTTTTATATTTAAATGTGATCATTCGAATGCCATATGATTTTCTTCTGAAAATGGCAAAAACGGAGAGGAAAAAGTACTGTAATTCTAATGTGTTTAATGAAAATGAAATGGTGTACGGTTTTTGTAGATTGTCAGCTTTCAAAAATTGTGTAACGTATTTATTTGTGCAAGCAGTTTTTGCAATTTTGAGTCAAATTTGCCCCTCCCCCGTAACACTCAAAAGTTGTCACCTCAAGGTCCTATGAGCTAGGTTTTACAGCAGCGATGTTACATTTGAATTCAGTTCAGTTCAACAAATTTGCCAGTGCTCTAAGTTCATCCAAATTTGCCGCTATCTGACGTTTTGGCGTAATTTTAAATCAATTGGCTTTTACATTGTCACCAAGTTTGAACCAATCTTTATCATTCCACCACCTCTCAGTGAATGGGTGCCGTCAGAAAGAGTGTCCAAACAGCTGATAGCCAATCCAAAGTAGCCAAGAACATTATTGCGAGAATCTGAAGAGATGAGCAAATCAAAAGAGAGAAAACTCTGCTAACGATAACGTTTCCCACAGACCTTGGACGTCAGAACATGTCACATCTGGATATTTGGTTGTGATTTTTTTTCAACGGATTACAGCAACACAACTATATCCCAAAGTCCAGACCAACCAATTTACAACCCCGTCTGCCACCCAGACTAAATACACCTGGATGTGGCGCGATTATCCACACTCGCTCACATTCCAGCGTACATGGGGCACAAGCGCTTTACCACGCTCTTTAGGAGCGCCGAGCATACACATATACAGGTTGATATTAAATCTGATACCCGATGGTGTTTATCCTGCCAGACAGGGCAATCCAAAGCTGTAAAACACATTGAGGTTTAACTACACGCCATTGTTATCCAGCATGAGACTGTGAGAAAGGCAAGGTTCAGCCTGTTTAGTCCTGAGCTCGAGGACGGCTTGTGTTTCAGCTTAATTGACTCTCTGTAATGGCCACGATCACAGTAAATCTGGGAAGTAATGAAGCTGACATTAAACTCGCTTCGGGGTTTGGACTTTTGATCTGTAATGCGTATTTTGACAAATTCAAAAAATGACTGATGGAACATTTTGAATACGAAGTTCTTTAATAAATGCAAAAATGTACATTATTCATTTTTAAACACTTCAAATACTTTAGACCACGTATATATATATTGTTATTGTTACGTTCAATAATACTACATTTCAGGTTTCCCGAAACATATGTTGAATACAACAACAGCACATTACATGTTAAACAAAAACGGTCCACAAGACATTCTACACATGGATAGGACCATAGGAATTTTCCCAAGACATACATAGAAATTTATAGCTGTGAGAGATTAAGTAAATTCAGAATGGCACTGAGCTTGCTGCTTCTCTGCCTTTGAGAGCTGACTGTAGGAGCGGACGGGCAGGAGGTGATCGTATGTTAATGGGCCGTGTGAATGCAGCGTGGAGGATGGGATTGGGCATGGCAAGGACCCTTGCAGAACGTCCACTGTCAGCACCTCACAGAGCCTTTCCATGCCACCCCACAAGAGCGCTTAACTCTTTAAGCCACTGAGACGCATTGTGCCAAGCATTGTGGACCAGATCATAGCACCGGTTTCCTTTTAACCTCACACGTTGGGTTTTACACTTTTAAAA
This sequence comes from Puntigrus tetrazona, assembly GCF_018831695.1. Taxonomy (NCBI): domain Eukaryota; kingdom Metazoa; phylum Chordata; class Actinopteri; order Cypriniformes; family Cyprinidae; genus Puntigrus; species Puntigrus tetrazona. Next base: position 15,642,000 of record NC_056723.1, read on the forward strand.
TAAGTTTTAATGGAACAGAAGTTCAGTGGATATATTGTTCCTCATGCAGAATTTTATTGAAAAGCAATTCAATAAAACATTAGTTAACTAATAATACAATTATTTAATAAAAAATTAAATTAAATAATAACATTTCATTTTAACTAGTGCTGTCAAATGATAGTCAATATTTGCATGTATTTAAATATTGTATATATTTGTAAATGTGTGTGTATATATATATATATATATATATATATATATATATATATATATATATATATATATATATATATATATATATATATATATATATAATTAAATATATACATGCATGTGTGTGTTTATATACATAATAAATATACACTGCACATGCATCTATTATATAAATAAAACTCTTATTTTTAATGCATTTAATCACGATTAATCATTTGACAGCACTAATTATACCTTTTGTTCCAGCATTAAATAAATAATTCTCATTTATGGGTGAACTATTTCTTTAAAGTAGATCCAGCTTTGGGTCTCTGTGTAAACAAATATGAACACAGCCGTATCTCTTCCGCGGCATCAAAGCTTATTTCTTCATGCCCAGCTCTACTGGGACAGGGGTTGGTGGAGGGCCATGACCACAGCCCCTCGACGTCTCTCATCGTTTGGACCCGATCGCCACTTCGTTGACATTCCTCCCTCTCCCGGCTGAACGCCCTCCTATTTTCCGCGCTCGGTGCCAGCGGCGCAGACCCCCCACCCCGAGGCTGGCATGGTGCCCGCATTAAGTGCAGAACAGGCAGGACGGCGCCACCGGCGCTTAAAGAAACATTTAATGTTTCACAAGGCTGTAGGAGTCAGGATTACACTCCGCAGTGCTTTAAAGCCTGCAGTGCGGGAAACAAGCGGAGCGCTGCTTTTTGCCTCGGTACACAAGGGCAAGGTTGAGGAACGGATCCAGATCTGGAGGGCTACACCTGCACCTGGCATGGGCATGAAATGACCAATAAAAACCGTTCCCAGTGCCGCCTGACATTTGATCTAACTGAATGCGGCCCATTGAGTTTACATTTTCAAAACCACTTCAGAAATGGTAATAAAACCTTGTTTGGGAAGGATTGGGGCTTTGAAGGTCTGGATTGGGTCCGAGTGCCCCTTTGAGACAATGATTTGGCATTCAGTGAGAAGCTACAGAATCTTTGGTTAATCTTCAAGACACTAATTTAAACCGTATCCCTTCACGAGACGTGGATTAAAGCGCTCATTTAATTTGTTTGTGATGCTTTTATCAGGTGTTCAAAGGTTCACTGTGCTGCGGTTAAACTCCAACCCTAATTAAACAAAAATGACCCAAAGCAACCAATGTCTTCAGACTCACTAGAACCAGCTCGATTTCACAGCACTTTGTATGTATTTTACGAGGTTGCTAATTCGTACGAATTTGTACGATGTCACTTGTATGCAATTGTTGACAAATCGTGCGTATTTCGCGATTTGTATGAATTTTTACGAATGACCCACTCCTAACCCTGCCCTTATACTTACCGGTCACTGGAGTTTTAGACAAACGGTACATAATCGTTCGAGTGAGGTCGTATGTATTAAACGCATGAAAAAACACACACAGATTGGTCGTGAGACTATGTTGCTAGAATTTGGTTAAAGCTAGAAGTGATACAGCTGCTGCTACTGGGCAAGCACAATCAATACAGCACAATTTTTGTCACGATAAATAAAAAATGACTGTATTTGCATGAAAATACCTATAAAAACAAGACATTAAAGGTGTGCTTTACCCAAATGAAAATTACCCCATGATTTACTACCATACCGTCATCAGTCAGTACATGACTTTCTCTTTTATTCTTTCAGACAAATATGTTAAGAAATGCTTTATAATGGCAGTGAATGGAGGTAAAGATTTCGAAGCCTAAAAAAGCGCATCCATCCGTCACAAAAAAGTGCTCCATACTGCTCTGGGCTGTCAATACAGGCCTTAAGAACTGAATTTGTGTGTTTGTGTTAGGAAAAATGCATTGATTTGCTTCAGAAGGCCTTTATAACCCCCCTAAAGTTGTGCAGAGTACCTTTTCATGATGGATGGATGTACTTACAGTATTTTGGGCTTCACAGCCACACTAAAGCTTAGAAGGTGGCAGGACATTCTTTAACATAACTCAAATCGTATTTGTCTGAAAGAAAAAAGTCACATACAATTAGTGAGAATTTTCTTTTTTGAATATTTCTAGTGCCACCAGACAATCCATCTAGCCGAATGCGGCCCACTGTGTTTACATTTTCAAACTGCTTCAGAAATGATAATAAAACTTCTCTGGGAGCTTTGAAAGTCTGGATTGGATTGGGAAGCCCCTTCGATGAGAAACAATGGAAGCGTTACAGAATCCAAATGGCGCTGTCAGAAGTGCGCTGTAGTTTTGCCGAAGCACTCAAAACCCCCTGAAAAACGACGTCCACTCATTGCATGTTCTACTCAGGACATTAATCACATCATTTCCATTCCCGTTTTGTCTGTGCACTTTTGTTTTGAAAAAGCGAAAAGCTCCTGTTTCACTTCTTGGAACCTTAGTAGTGCCTCCAGAGTTCAGCTCCGCGCTTTAATGGCCAACTCGGTTTCAGACCCTTTTGCTCCGTTTGACCGAGGCCAGTTGGGAGATTTGGCAGAGGGCGCAAGTGCTGATAGGACAAGGTCCATAATGTTGTGCACGCACGCCAAAGTCTTCAGTAATGGCAGCACTGACAAAAAGAGAATTATGAGGGGATGGCGTAGCTGACAGTTTGCCAGAGGGGAACTAGCATTTTGGACATGGAGGATATTAGATCTCAGCATACCAAAGGAACTGAATTCATGCTGCAAATTTATTTAAAGGGACAGTTCATTTATGAATGAAAATTCTGTCTTTGTTTACTTGCGTTCAAGTCGTTCCAAACCCAGGATTTGATTCATTTTTGAAACACAAATTATGATATTTTTAACAAAACTCGAAAGAATATGACCTATGTCATTTGTTAAAACACTAGTTTCCGGTTAATGCTCAATTAACAAAATAAAAGTTTTATATTTGGATATTTGGTAAAACTTTAGAATACGTAACACCTGTTAACTATTAACTAAGACCTTTCCCTCAATAAATTCTTAATTTGCTGCTTATTAATAGTTGATAAGGTAGTTGTTAAGTTTATGTATTGGGTAGGATTAGAGATGTAGAAGAAGGTCATGTAGAATAATGCATTAATATGAGCTTAATTAGCATTGATAGTTGTAATATTCTAGTAATATGCATGCTAATAAGCGAATAATAGGTGTGACCATAAATAGTAAGTAACATTAGTAACTAATACTGCTAACAAATACTCTCCAGAGCTGTGTGGAGTACTTTTTTATGATGAATGGATGCACTTTATTGGACTTAAAAATCACTGCCATTCTAAATCTTAGTTGGCATCATGTAAATGAATGAATGGCCAAAACACAAATATTCAATTTTATTTGAAATCGCTGCCAAGTAAATGCCCCCTTAATTTTGGTTAAAATTTGAGACATGAAGTTGAGTAAATGATGACAGAATTTTCATTTTCAAATTTAACTGCAATGTAAATCTTTAATTTAGGTCTCATTTAAGAGCGTTTATTCTGCAATTTGCACTTTTGTTCCCGTATTATTAATACTTTGTCTTCCAATATTGTCAGGATTCGGGATTATGTCATTCTCTGAATCAACAAACATCATTTCCAAGTGTCATGTATTGTTGAACTGTTTTAACAAAGCGATATGCTTATTTCGTATTTAGCATTTCATATCTGCTGAATACAATGAATTCAAAATATTTTCACACTTTCTGCCGAATCAAATGTAGCAAATATGTAAACGGCCATAAAATCTTGTTGTCACTTTGGAGTTGCAGTTTACAGAATAAAATGCTTGCATGGATACACACTTTACCTTGTGTAGATTTTTAGGCCCTAGGCCCCAAAACCTGAAGACACCCACTGGCTATTGTGAAGTTCACCCTCATGCTTGTGTAACTTAAGATAGCAGTATTACAGGGGTCCCGACACCTCGCATTAGGAGGGGAACTGCATCTCTCTGGCTATAAACACCAAGGTGGACTCATAACTGTCCACACCAAGCACATTCCAGAGCTTTTGTCACAGCCACGCTTCAGATTAGCATTAAATTATTTGAGCAGTAACTAAGTCACATGAACGCTGAGAGACTAATAGCAGGAACTCAGGGAATTAAGACGTAAAAAGTTTATGATTTAGGTGATCGTGAATGGAGAGAAAATTAGCTTTGCAATCTTTATGCACAGTCTGACAAAAATGTATCAGCCGGATGCAATGCGTTTATTATGGATAGTGGAATATTGACAAATTTATTTTATTTTAGATGAGTGCTTTCAAAAGATTAACCGTGATTAATCGGATTCAAAATAAACGTTTTTGTTTACATAATATATAAGTGTGCATATTTATTATGCATGTATAAATACAAACACATGCATGCATATATTTAAGAAAAATATATTTATATAATTTTATAGTGGATATGTGTGTTTTTGAATAATTAATTTTGTTGACGGCACTATTTAAAATATTTACTTATATTGAACTTATGTTTGTATATGATATTATTTACCACCACAAAATGTGATCAATTTTTTATTATTTGAAATTAAATGTCAAGAAGACATACTGGAGCAGTTAGACTCAAAAAACAAAATCAGATGCAACTACAAAAAAAGAACAGAAAAGTAGACTACAAATGTTCAAGAAATGCAAAAGTTGAATGTATTTCACTATTTGAAAAAAAAAAAAAGTTTGAATATCTGAAAGTTTTTTCAATGTGACATTTTGTGTGAATTATTAACACCCCATAGTAATAAATGATTATAATATTGGTAATAATAAATAAATTAATGTATTGCTTAGATTTAAGCATTTAAGTCTGATTTCCTTTCAGAACAAAAGCCCAGAAAAATGTTAAGTTCAAACACTTTGGCGACTGTCTCTTTAAGGACGCACCCAATCTTAACAGGTTGTACCAAATGTTATCGAAGACCTTGATCTCAGGTCTCTCAAACAGTAGGTGACAGGTTTAAGATACTCTCTTCCTTCCATGTGATTAGTGACCGTCAGTAAACAAGCCAGGGGAGGAGAGATATGCCCACCTCACTAATTACTGTAAATTAGAGTAATTAGCAAGAAGCACCTTCTGTTTCACACAATCTCTTCCCAAAGGCATCCATTTAGCATCAGGTTGTTAATACTTAAATTAGCCTTTTAAGGCTAAAGGTGCCAACCATCTTTGAAGAAGATACTTTGCAACTAAAGGATACGTTTGTTGATAGAGAAAGCATTCCTTCGAAATCTATTCTTAAAAAAGAGCAAAAGTTCATTCAAAAATACAGTAAATTCATTCGACACCATTCGTTGCATTCCATTCCACCGACAAACAATTAAGACACTCGAAGGTGTGAATCTTGCTGAGTGAAACTGCCACTGGCAGCAGTACACATTCCTCACATCACCTAAAGCCTACATTTGGGCCACCATGCATCTCAAACCCTTCCACCATTTGCATGTGACAAAAAATGTTGCAAAATGGACCACCAAGACAAAAGCAACAAAGTCATGGAGGTGACAGCAGCTAACTACAACAGAGACGTCACTCTGGGCCATCACCTCCTCATTCTTGGCCTCCAGTAGCTAAATTTGGCAAAAGTCGGTGTGTCTTCAAGCTGGTTTTCACACCTGTCGCCCCGTCGCTGTCCAGGACCCCAAACTCTGAGCTTACGTTTTAATGTCCTGTTGTCGCAGGGCAGAGGCTCTGTGTGTGTTCCCCAGGACTCTCCCCATGGGACGCAAGCTAACACAGGGAGATCAAAGAGAGGACGCTATGAAAATATCGAAGTTCTGTGATCTTGGTCAGACTGTTGAAGGATGGACAGTGGCTCCAGCAGAGGGCCAGAAACATCTTACGAGAGAGTTGAACGAGGGAACGATGATTAAACTCTCCTTTTCCTGCTTTTCACTTACTATAGGTTTTCAGCACAACTGTGTCTTTTAATTAACATAGCATACAATAACATATCTATACGCAATGAGAATGGTATGTTTTTGCTTACTGGTATGTTCGTTTATGTTAGATCTGATTTAAAGAAATGTGTTCGATCAGTGCGCTGCCTTTTCACAACTGCCTGTTTCCTGCCACTCAGAATATCCCATAAAATAGGATATTCTGAAAATGCCTGCCTCACATGGTCCAACGTTCTAATTTTGCCATTTACAGATGTTTTATTCTGATTTCTAATTGAATCTGGGCTTAAATTTGTGTCTAGCGTAATAATGCATTGCATAATGATTACATAGTAAGAATATGTGAAAGTTGGGAAAACAACAAAACGTGAATGTGATGACAAGAATATGTGGTAACACTTTGGAATAGAGAACACTTATTCACTATAAACTACGACTTAATAATAGTTAGTAAGTGCATTTTTAAAAAAGTTTCACTTGTACACAACAACGTTTTCAAAACATGTAACATGCTGTATTACGTATGCCAGGCCAGTCATTGACGCTGACGTGTACTTAGCGTTTGCCTTGGGTATATGATGCATCTCCTCTGTTGGCTGTAATATTGGTGAAGTAAATCCACACTTTGCTGAAAAAAACGTTAGCAGCAGCAATAACAGTACCATAGTTGTGTATGTTTTCCCACGCTTGCCTTTAAAGTGTACACATACTGCATTATGTGTATGATGTCACCATTGTCAAAGATTACCATTTTGTGTGTTTACATGGAAATTACAATGGCGGCATTTTCAAAACCTTCCACCTTGAAACCCATTTTGAAAATGATGCATTTTCAAGTCACCATACTGCCATTTTCATGTAAACGAACAGGCCAGACGGATAAATAGTTTTCAGTTTTTGGATGAAGATGTTGCGTAAACGTCCACTAAGAGCGTTGGACTTTGGCACCATTGAGAGGTGAAAGACCACACAGAAACCACACTCTCTTTCACACGTACCACACTTTGGAATGACCCCATGCCTAACCTGTAATGTATCTATAATGTAAAAATATTCTGGAAAAATTGGAGTGATTATAAGTATATGATGTATATGGAACAACATCCCTCTAGCCTTGTCCACTCGAGTGGTCACGATTGGCGTGGCTGACATAGCTCATTACAGAGAACATCATAACGTTATTTTCTCTTTCCAGTTAAGCGAACCCGAGACTAGACCATTGATGTAATTGATGTATATTGACAATCATGTGATGCACATGACGTTTGTGTCAACCATTTGATCAGGAACAGGGCAACCAAAATAACCCATGAAAGTTCCCAACAGAACTCGTCTCTGGGTGGGCCAAACTGAAGGTGTACCTTGATGACCACTAGTGTTGTTTTTATAGGGCTCCTCTTCAAAGCACATGTTTACAGGGGTGCCAAAAATTGGGCACAGAACACCAGGGATTCTGACACACAGGGGGGGACACACACAGAGACTTATGTAGGGCAGCCATGGACCCCATTCCTAATCCACATTTCTAGCTATTCACATCCCCAAGTATTCAGTTTCATTCCTGTATCTCATAGAGTTGAGTTTCCATTTAAAGTCCTACTGAATTCCCCTTCCCCCACCTTAGTTCAACTCCTCTGCCTGCTGAAAAACAAACATCTACACCATGACACTTCATACACCTTTAATCCATTCATTATCATGTGTCATCCCAGTTGCCAAACTACTTTAGAGTCTAATGGACATAAGAAACAAGTTTTGAGCACTGAATAATTCATATTGCCAAATGGGAATGATTGTTGAAGCATGTTGTACTCTTGTTCAACTGTATGTTGGTTAGAGAATCAATGACTAACTAAAAGCATAATCGCTAACAAATTTCCTAAAGTTTGAAGGGGTCTCAACTTTTAAAAGGCGCGACACATTTTAAGCCTACATGGTAATAGGCAATAGTGAAACTCTTGAGTAGGAAGTTGGCAGCTTAAAGCCCCACAATGCATGTCAATGAAACAGCTATGAGGCCAAGATGACTTTCATATGATACAGGCGTCATCATCACTATTCACAGAATCTCTACTGAAACATGAGCCTGTGTTCGGGGCAGCACTGCCAGAGCTCTACCTTCCCAAACATTCCCCCTTGGCCCGGGCCAACTCTTGCCTTCACAACATTCGGCATGACTCACATTCTACTCAACGTCAGAGAGCTGGAGCCTTCAACCAACTTTACAGCCAAGTGAACAGTGCTGTAGCACTTCTAACACTGAAAACATGGATACCTAACACCTGATTCCTTGGTTATTGAATTTAACTCTTCCATTTGTAGGTACAGTGAGGCATTAACCTAAAGATGCACTTTTGAGTTTACTGAGTTTGAGTTTACAATAGTTTATGACTATTCTGTCATCTAAATGTTATTTTTAATAGTGAGACCTGACAAGGCAAGCATTGGCATTAGAATTGCAAAGGGTTGGGGATTTGAGCAAATCTTTAATACTAGATGTTAAACTCTGGATGCTATAGATTCCAGACATGAATAATACCTCCAATCATGTGGTTTGTTGAGGTGAGATATTCTATTCATTTTCGAAGCATTCAACTGACAAAAAGTCAGTCCAGAATATCATAAGGGGCTTACGTACCGCATAATTTTAGAAACTAGCCATGCTGGTGGTGCGAATGCAACCAGGAAAACCTGAGGGGGAAATTGATTTTCTAGGAACCACCACACTGGCTAGTTCCTAAAATTATAGGTAAAACTCTCAGGTTTCCTGGATGCTGGATTTTTGACACCACATGAACAAGGAAAGGTGGAGATGTAAATGCAGAATTTACGCAACTAAAAGAAAATTTAAATCTGACAAAATCTCATAGGACAACTTGCAGTGTTAAATCATCGAGGCTGAGAAAAGATATTTTTACACGGCTCTTGAAAAATGCCGGATAGCCAACGTTTCGTACACATTCAGCCAATCAGCATACACAAGGTCCTTTAGAACTGTTTTGGACCCTAATCTAAAGTAGAAGCTTATTTAGTTCCCATGAACATTTTCTAGCGAAAGCTCCTATACATACTTGGATCTTGAGGTCGTACAGCAACTTTTTGGACCAAAAACACCTACAACACCCTAAACCAAGTACATCGTAAAAGGGAAAAGATTCTGATGATTCCAAGGGCCCTGTTTATAGAAGGTCCCCAATGCATGACACCCACCAAATCAATATGCTTTTCAGGGGGCCCATAAATTATAACAAGACCACTACTCTAAACTGCCAAAAAAAGTCCTAAAATTGTAGACTTTAGACATACAACAGCTTGTCACTGGGCAAGTTCCATCAAAGGTACATCCTTATACCTTATCTGCCAGAAGGGTGCATGTTGTTATATTAAGGATAGATAAGAGGTGGATAAGATACAGGATAGGTGTCAAGATAACAAGCAAAAGGTTCACTTCTTTCCCAATTAATGACAGTGCATTAATGTGACAGAGACTTTTATATAAAGAGTTAGCTTAGTTGTAACTGATAACGCTGAAAACAAGCAGGCATCTGATGACCTGAGCTCTCCTCACCATTCATCATTTCTTAATTCATGGCACATAACGTGGAGGATTTCATTACACCGAAATGCACTACTCTATATTTGTCTCTTTAATGAGAGTCCAGCATTCCACAGAGCTTTCGGCCTAATCATTGTGTCTAGGACAGCTATGCCTGGACAGCCCCTGACTCGCACCCGTATCATATCCCCATAACGCTCACTGGTCGTCAACAATACGGCATGCATCTGACTCACAGTGCTTTTAACTACACCTTTACCACCGCTACAAACGACAACCACAAGTTGGTTACGCACACTCCCAAACCCCCTTACACAACCGTAAAGGATCCCATAAGAGAGTCTTTCCAACGGGGATGACTTTAGGGACGGTGTCAAATGCCAGCTATGAAAGAACATGCCGACCGAAGGATTAGCTTTCGAGTGTTATGATCCACCATTGTATTTTTCTTTGCCCTTCTTTCCACCCTGTTTAGATGGCAATTAGTGAGCTGCCAGCTCGGGCCGAGTTGTGAGGGTGACGTTAGTGAGTATTGTTTATAGACAGCTGCTGGCCCCGATAAAAGCTAAGGCCCATTGATGTATTCACCAGCTGTGCTTGTAAGCTACAGGCTGCCTCTACTACTCTGTCAAGAGCTGTCCAACCTGAAGGGTGACCCCTCGTATAGCTCGCACTGACAGTTCGTCTGTTCACTTTGAGTACGGAATGGACACAGTGTCAGGGTGAACGTAGGTTGATCAAAAATAGCTTTTTCTCAGTCATTTATGTTAATTAGTGTTGTTTGTTACTTTTAATGTTGATGTTTATTGCATATTTCAGTTTAATGAGTCTAATCATGATGGTGTTTAGTGCTTGTGTGAATGACACTGAACACCTTCTGTATGTTACTGTTTAAAAGCTGCTTGTGATGGGCTTCGGTTCATCATGTCACTTTCTCATAACCACCTGCATTTGTTGCTTATCAGGGTGTTTCAAAGGTACAAAACAGTTTTCGGTATTTTAATAGGTTGGTATATTAACATTATATCGGTTGATGAAATCACAGTATTTAACTGTAAACTTAACTTAAAACTGTTGTTAATTATTTTTTTACGGTTCAATTACATCAACCACAGTTGCCATTTTTTTACCGTAAATATAACTTTTTTTTGTACAGTGTAGGGTACATATAAACAGCTCAAAGTCAGTACCTAAATTATACATATTAATATGTTTTGAAAGGATACCGCTACAGTTACAGGTCTTTACATGTTATGGGTTGTTTCCAAGGAATGCTAGCTAGATACTAGCAGCGCTGATTTTGTTGACAAAATGTCTAATAACAACGTAACAATTTATGATTTTTTTTTCTCACTATATGAATAGATTAAGAAGATGGGACCCGCTGTATATTAAGTGACCTTAAATATATTACATGTATTATATTATTATAAAAATGCTATCCTGTAGTATAATTACCTCTGTAATTCATTTCTAAAGCCACATCTATAATTACGATGCTATCCTGTTTCAATAGCAGCAGAAGTGTTTTGCTATTCAACACGAACAAAATCGGCACGCTGTATCTAACAATTCATTGTGACTTTGTTATTAAATATATTGTATGTAAGGAAACCTAATATAAATCATAAGCGGAAAATTCTTAAATAAAGCCAATAATGCAACAACAAATCTGCATTTCCACACTTCCACATTATGAATGCAGGCCGTAACGAAATAAATCTATAAATACACGTCGCTCTCGAAGTGTTAATGCGTCTTCTCTGTTAAAAACAAGCGCCAAGGCACTGTGATAAATTCCTGAGTCTCCGATGAGTGTGAGTTGCTTCTTATATTTTGAGTCGTGAGATGAGAGACCGGCATTAAAAGCAAAAGGCCACATTCCGATGCTGATGTGGTATGAATTTACACACACACTCCCTGATGTCCAGGATCAACAACCACAAAAATAGCTCCACAAATGAGATGGTAAACTATAAAGGAGCAGACACCCTCATTAATCTGAAATAAAACACTCGGCTGATTTTGTAAGAATGTATTAGAAATATGAGACAATATCCTTTAACAATTTAGACTGTAATTGATAAATGGGGTGGGATTTACATAGCTGGTGTAATGACCCAACTGGGCAGCCCTTCCAGACATCTAAAGAGGAATACTTCGGAAAGGACATCCCGTAATTACTGTGGGAGGATTTGGGAGGGTAGAACGAAGCTAGTTGTATTTTTTGAGCAGGGCTTGGTGCATAACAATATACACTAGCATGTTTGTGCATAAAAGATATATAGGTTTGGAATAATTCTGATCGTTAAGTATTTATAGTTTTAAATCAAGACTCTTATGCTCATCAAGCATGCATTTATTTAATTAGAAATACAATAAAAACAGTAATATTATTGCGATATAAAATAACCGTTTTCTATGTGAATATATGTTAAAATGTAATTTATTTTCTAATACAAAGCTGCATTATTACTCTTCGATGTTGCGTGATCTTCCAGAAATCGTATATGCTGATTTGCCCGCTCAGTTATTAATAAAAGTTATTATTATCATCGAAGGAAATATCTTTAACCATTTTTCAGGATGATGAATAGAAGGTTCATGAATCATTAGCTATTGTAACTTTTGTAATATTATAAATATCTTTACTGCTACTTTTGATAAATGCAATGCATCCTCGCTGAATGAAAATATAATTTTTTAATGATAGTTTATTACTGTTTTCGCAAACAAATGCGTGTATGTATGTATATAGACAGACTGATAAAAATGCAGCGCTTTTATTTCCGCGGTACTGAATGATCAAAACGAGAAAATAATTGAGATCAAAAAGCCTAACATAAGAAGCTTTCAAATAATTCAGCTCCGCAAACATTCATTAAAGGTTGCGTGAATCTTCAGCTCGGGCAGAAAATGATATCCCTTTGGGTTAAACAGCTAAGCCTCTGCTGCGTTTGGGTAACATGAAGGGGGAGATGTCTAGCCAGCGTGAGCCACCCTAGACTATCAATAAGTAAAGACAATACTGCTGCTCTTTAACAAGACCAGACGCTGCAGCTAGAGGCCTGTGCCTTTAAGCCTGCTGAAGTTAGGCAAGACAAACAGCGACTGTGACTGACTCCTGGATGTCATATTCATAAATCTGTTTTTGGGGCTATAATCCCTGTGATTCTGCAACACGGTCAAGCCCACATGTCCAGCAGAAGCCTCTGTCCACTCATTGTCCATTGTGTAATCCATCGGTAATGTAATCTAGCGCTGGGCCTGTCCAAACACAGAGCGAGGGTTGTTGTAAAAATGTCTCGTCAGGGCAGTTCACCGTCTTTACAGCTCGGAGCAGGTGTGGGAGAGCTCGTCCCATCACCAGCATGCATCAGAGCAGCTTTTGTATGCCCACGCAGCTAAATATGTGACGTTTCTATAATAAGCGCTGAGAATACACAGTAAGAGCACACACGAGCAAAACTGTCACAAATGTCACATAAAATATCCATATTACACCTGAAAAGCAAAAGAAAGAAATAATAATAATTAAAAAAATAAAAATAAATAAATAAATATATATATATATATATATATATATATATATATATATATATATATATATATATAATTTCTAAAATAATATATGCATATACCCCAATTATTTCATTTCTGGCATGCATTTTTAAAGAAAAATATTTACAAATAAATGTAGTAACGGTACTTAGTTAGTTAATTACATGAGAAAAAAAATAATAAAGGAAAAAAAATGTGTCACCATTAATTAATATATGAGCATTATGCATTAAGCATTATGGGGTAGAGAATATAAGGAAAATGATCAAATATGAATGAACTGTCATCCAAATAATGTCATGCTAGAAAAACTGAATGGTCCTACAAATAAAATTCCTTCATGGCTTTTTAAGCATTACTTTTATTTAGTAAAGAAACATTAAATTCATCAAAGGAGATAGTAGACATTTATAATCCTAAGACGTCTATTTTGCTGTAACAAATGATAATAAAGTCAAAGAATGATTCAAGATTCAATGATTCCACGTTTTGTTTTTGACTGATATATATATATATATATATATATATATATATATATATATATATATATATATATATATATATATATATATATATATATATATATATATATATATATATATATATATATATATAGTCACAAAAACAAAACGTGGAATCAATCATTGAATCATTGAATATTATATATATATATATATATATATATATATATATATATATATATATATATTATGAGTATTAAGGGCAGTCAAAACAAACAATATTCAAACAATGTTTTCAGATTATTTCAGGTGAGACGGGAAACAAAACCAGGACTTGAATGTTTTTGGACAGCTGCACTAAGAAACTCAGAGACAGAGACAAAACACGGACAAAAGGCAGGTGGCATCCTTGAAGGAGGTCTACAGCAAGCTGCCCAAATGTATGACAGCTCTGCTGCATCGTCCTCTCAGGACACACAACGCAAACGTGCAAGAGCCACAGGCTGTCGCCTACAATGCGGCTCACGCTCACAACCTCGATTCTGAATTCAGACTGAACTTTATCCCGATCCGAGCGTGTGTGTGTGTAATTTGTTACACTTAAGTTCAGCTCAGGTCATCGTGTATGTGTCTGAGAGGTGCAGAGGTCAAGTCAAGAGTGCAGGTCCTGTTGACCCGATGCTGGCCGTACGCTGAGTGTTCCCCTTTCTTCCATCCAGACCCAACAGGCCCCCGGGGATCTCCCAGTCCCTCATGTCAGTCATCCTCACTGAGGAGGGCGCAATGACACGGGCCACTGATGAAACAAGAGACGGGTCCACCGGGGGAGAGGGCAGGAGGACACGGAGAAGACTGGAAAAGGAGCACGTTATCACATATACATGCACGACTCTTTTTGAGACTTCAGTGATTGCGCGAAATATTAAAGAGTGACCCATTATGTATTTCAAGCTAATCGCTTCACATTCAAGTCGGAGAAAACTGCAGTTTGCTCGCTTTAGACGGTTTTGAAGAAAAGAAGAAGAAGAAGAAAGAGGAAACTCTAATGATTGGATAGCCAGCGATTAATGGATAAATGAATAAAGGCTGGTAACTGTTACAGTAACTATGTCGTAATCATCAGTATTGCTGTAAACGAATGAATGACATAATATCATTGGAATCAGAACGATTCTTCATAATGAGCAGATGATTGAAAGAAACATTGACAGCCAATCACAGTCCATCGGATTTTAAAGAGCTTGAGCATTGAAAGCAGCTGGTATATACTTAATAGCAGTTGATTTCACAAACCAGTCAAACCTAATGAAGTGAACATCTGCAGAAACATGAGATGATGCTTTGAATATATTCAGTTTTGAAGAAAATGTGTCATTAAGCGTTATAAATGACTTTTTTTTGGTTACGCTAACTCTACAGTTTGAAAGCTCCATGGAATATTTTTTTGTATTTTGGAAGACACTCATCATTTGAAACTAATACAGTATTTTCTTCTTTTTGTTTTTAGATATTACCAAAACACACAAGGTCAAAGCATGGGTAGTTGGTCATTTGGTTGGTTGTACAAGGGTTTGGGGCGCTTTTGAGCAGCTGAGCTGCAGAGGCTTGGCCAGGCATCGGACACAATCTTAAACCAACTTTGAGAAAAAGAAATTTTTGTACACTTCGTACATAGTATTCTTGTCGCTTCAAAACATTCAGATTGAACCACTGATGGCAGAAGCATTATTCTGACGATGTCTTTCATACTTTTCTAGACCTTGACAGTATATTTCCTTGACAGTCAATGGGACGGTCTCAAGACTCTTGGTTTTCCTCCAAAATATCTTAAATTGTGATCCAAAGACAAACAAAGCTTTTACTGGTTTGTAACGACATGGGAGTAAATGAATAATGACAAAATTTTCATTTTGGTGTGGAGTAACCCTTTAAGTGCAATTATTTCTACTGTCTTTGAAATGTGTTTAAAGTACTAAAACATATATCACATTCCATTGAAAAATATGTATTTAAATATATTTGTAATAACACATTTAGTACATTCCCTTAAAATAAAACCAGTTTAGTCAACACATCAAAATACGCGTAAGCATGCCAAAAGTTTATTGAAACATAATGATTTAGAAAAGTAAAGGCTACATGACTACAAAGGGCGCTTTTAAAAGGCGTACTGAACCAAGCACGCATATTTAAAGAATATTATATTATCCTCAAGAACATTACAATGCAGGCTGCAAGCGCAGCTAAGACCAACAAACGTGTTTAGGCTCTTCAGCAGAGAAACTGCCATGAAATGATAATACTACTGATGGCATAATGATTAGATACAGCCGTTCGAGATGATTTGGTATGATTAGTTTGTTAATATAACAGCAAACGCGAGTTAAAACACGACGTGCCACTTAGGCATCCACCCACTGTAGACCGGATGAACTTGACAGAATGAACGGGAAACGTTTGCAAGTTTCGTCCTCTAACAGCAACCGTCGCCCCTGAATTTTAGCTCGTCGCTATTTCATCACCAGTTCGTTTATTTCTTCAGACGGCGGGAAATGCGACGCGCCGAGCCGCGCGAGGACACGGCGAAACGCGCGAAATCACCGAGACCTGTTCGTTGAAGGCACCGGCGTCCGTTGCCGCGCGAACATGTCGGAACCGAGAGTAAAGCGAATAAAAACGTGCCTTCCCCTCTGTGAAACGCATTTATCTTCCGCTGAGAGTCCGGCGAGGCAAAACTTCCCGACTGTCGTGGAGGAAGGTCTGTGTGGGGTTTCCACTTTGCTTATGGAGGTCTCTTACAGACTGGAAGCGCTGGTAAGAGCTTTACTGTAAAACACCCAAATCATCCCAGCTGATTTATAAAGATTCATATTTATAGGGTTGTATGCCAAACAGCGGTGTTTAGTGGAGTACGTTATGAGTCGTTGTCATCCGTGGTAACCCCCAGCCAGCCTGAGCCAACCAAGATAACCTACATAGAAAATACAGGAGTTTAATACTGTATGCATGCTTTATTAAAACTTCACTGGGTAAGTTAAACGAAGAGAGAGGATGATAAAATGATTCAGCTGAAAAAAGTCCTTTTTTTAAACAAAATATTAATATAACACACAAAATATGAAGTGGGATATTCAAAACCAAAACACTTTGGTTGCATCATACCGGAATGTACAAAAATGTATTACATTTTTTTATTTTATTTTTCAATAACACTGATCTCAACACAGCCAAGGGGGTCTAAAGTTGGTTCTTGTCGCGTGACAACTTTTTGGAAATATTATTAACAATAATAAAGTTTTTTTGCCTCTTTTTTGCCTCTTTTCAGCGTAATTGTAAAAGATTTATTGCTTATTTATAAAGCACATCAAAAAAATAACAAATACTAAACAGAGTGATGTACAATATAACATTATAAGGTAATAATAACAACAGCAATAATAATAAAACCTAGATTAATAATAATATGCCTTTAGAGTAGGCTGATTGATCATGTTTGAAATAAATAGAAACCCAAACAAACCCAAAAAAAAAGTTGTGACCCATTTTCTTCTCTTACAGGAAACCGCGGTTAGCAAAAAAATACTTTTCGACGTGTTCTAAATCAGACGTGTCTTCCGTTGCGTTCCAGGCCGAAACCTTCGAGCGGAGTGATCTGGCTTTACCCAGAGTCTCAGCGTATTTTCATCAGGAATCGGCGAAGGAACTAGAGCGGGCGGAAACCATGCTGCAGTATCTGTCCCAGCGCGGAGGAAAACACTGCAGCAAGAACATCCAGGTAACCCCTTAACCAGCACAGGACCTGGCCAAAGGGCCCTGTATTTTTTCCAGCACCTAGACGTAGAACAAAACAAGGCATCTCTTTCACTTAACCTCAGGTGTGTAATAATCACAAGGCTATTTTTTCTTTTGACTCTCGTCTGTACGGGGCGGCAGCGGCTCTCGAGGGGGATGGAGGGCAGAGAAAACAAGAGCGATGGGGGGAAACCAGCAGAGATCTCCCCTTTAATGCCTGTTAGGGTATACGTTTCCCTTGAGTTCCGGAAAATTGTTGAGATTAATGTGAGGCCGGAAGGACAGTGCATTAATTGTAGTTCCAGATGGATTCCACGGCACTGTCACTTTACACTGCATCTTCTCTTCTGCTTTCTCTTCTTTCTGTTTTTTTTTTTTTTACTTTCCAGTCTTCCCTGATTTTATGACTCGTGTAAAATTGATCCGGACTGGGACCGGCGAGGGTCCATCAGCAGCGATTTTGAACACCTTGTTATCCGTTCATCCTTGCTGGGTGATGTTTGGACGCCCGGGTGCTGTCTTAGTTAATTTTAGCTCTATTCAAATATGACCTACACATGGACTGATCTGGTTGTGATGTTTTTTTAATAAAACTTTGCAGCATAGAATTTATTTACATGATTATTTATTCAAAAATGCATTGGATTTGTTATTTATGCACAATTAGGCTTCATTCATTTGATTAGATGTATAGTAAATGTTGTGAAATATTATTACAACGTACAATAACCGATTCCTATATGAATAGATTGTAAAAATGTAGTTATTTCTGTTAGCAAAGTTGCATTTTCACAATTGTAACTCCGGTGTTTAGTCAAATGATCCTTCAGAAATCATTCTAATTTGCTGATTATGCTGACATTTCTTATCAATATCGATTTTGAAAATTTTTTGTGAAAAATAACAGTTCAAAAGAACAGCTTTCATTTTTTTGTGACATTATACATGTTTTTTACTGTCATTTTGAACAGTTTAATGCATCCTAAAAAGCACTAACCTATTTTTAATTTTTTTTTTGAAACATAGTGCTACAGCTGTTCATTTATATTATGAAGAATAACTCAAATAAAACACTTGAAAGAAGTAGTTTTGCATAATATTTTAGCTAACAAAATAAATGTTGGCCCAAAGAAGTATTAAGCTCACTCACATCCGGAAAATGTTCATTTTATTGATGGTGACACACGCATGACATATATTTATATATATATATATTTTTTTTTTTTTTGGGGTGTCACTGGCCCAAATATGACTTGCAGTGATCAAGTCAAGTCAAGGACCACGGCGCATAACTATGATGAATACATAACCAATTAGACACACAGTTTTGTTTAGAGTTTCGTTTTAATCATGTTTAACTTCAACAGCTCCCAAGGCCAAGCCCCACCAAATGGCACACTTTACACAGACTTCTTGCTTCCCTCACAAGCGTCTGTGAAGTCCAAGCGCTGTTAGACTAGGGTTGTGAAACACCTCGTTCACCAATCAGCATCCAGAACAGAATCAAACTACAATATGTGACATTTGCAGAGGCCGGGCGCTGAAGGTGTGCGTGCTGTCCTTCCTGCTCTGGAGCTCACGCTGGACCAGTGGAAGGAGGAGATGAGCGTCATGCTGGAGCTGAATCAGCTGGCGTGTGAGTACGGAGACCCACACACCGCCAGCGTTATCAAGAGTCGCTTCATTCAGCCCCTCGCCCCGAAGGTCAAACTCGTCGGTGACCTCTTGACCGGCGCTCGCAGAGACGGCACGGGCGGCTTCGGCGAGTACCTCATCGACCGGCTGCAAGACACGCTGACCGCTTAGACTTCCTCTCCGTTAACCGTTTAAGAAGCAGGTTTGCGCCGTAAAAAGTGATTATTCAGAGTAATCAGTTACACAAAGATCACTGAAGGGCCTTTTACAATTACAAAAACGAAATGCAATGCATTTGTGAAATTTACAGGCCTAATAATGTTAATACCTAATATATAGGTATATATTTTTATAGTAAGGTATTTTTTTTTTGTGACTCTTCGGCCCTAAACAAAATACATATTACATATCACATATTGTCTGAAACAGATTACATATTGGTCCAAAAGGGAAAATAAAGTGCATAAATGCACTCAAAATAGTGCCAGGTTTGCATGCAACAAGTCTTTCCAGTTAGATTTTTTAATGTCCTTCCAGTAAAATCAATGTGTTCTTCAGTAAACTTATGCAGTAAGCTGAATAAGAGTTTAAACTCTCTTATTATTATTATTATTATTATTATTATTATTATTATTATTCACTTTGCAGTGCTTCACAGTTATGTATGTAACACTCCATCAACACTATGTGTGAAAAACACATTTCTTTCAAAAAGCCTTCTTTTTAAAAGTAAATCTATACACTTTGTTCATTGAGCGGTATTTCATATTAAAATGGCATTTGTATTTTTGCTAAATTTTTGAATATTTTACCTTAGACTTTTGCTGTATGTTATTCTGCACCGTTTTGAATAAACTTTTTACGAATAAATGTTTTTTTTTCCTTTATATTACAAAAAGATATGGTAGAAAAAATACAGTAAAATGTTTCACACAATCATTTGAACATCTTACAATAGTCTATTATCCAGCTTGCATTCAGGCAAAACATACTAATAGGAGAGACAGGAACTCTCTCTCTCACACACACACACACACACACACACACACACACACACACACACATTCAGTGCTTTTCAAACAGAAAGGTAGTTTTTGACTCTGATCTGACTCTTTAACGCCCCCTATTGCTGGTCTGTTGTGCGTCTAGCAGCTATTGCGAGAAAAGCAAAGTAAAGCTGGCAACATCATAAACAGACCATGAAACAAATTAACTTCACCTTGTAAGTTTTTCTGTAATGAACACATAAATAAGAAAAGCGCGCACTGGAAAAGGCGTTTAATTTGTTGCTCGTGTTTGTTATTTTATGTTTAATAGGCTACATAAGTGCATTAATATATTAGTGTATCAGTGCTCCAGTGTTTCCTTTTTATATAACAACCAAAAATAATTCAGAATAGGTCTAGTTTGTTTTGTTTTGTTTTTTAACAACACTGATAAGCATTCATAACATTCAATATATCTAAGGCTTTACTGCTACTCGCGTATTTCAGTGTATTTAAATGGAAATGCACAATGTTAACAGTTTTTGTATGTTCTGTTCTGTCAGTATATTACTGAATTGTTTGTCAGCTTGTCAAATCCAATAATAGGCTACAAACTTATATATTTATTAAGCAACGAATGAGGGAAGTCTTTCCTCGAATGTTTCCTGGGAAGATTCAGGTAACCGTGAATAATTGTAAGCTAAAATCTGATGACAAATAAACAACTGAAAGGGGTTCCAGCTTAGTAGACACGCCAAACAACGCAGCAATAGCAACTTTTAACATTATTTATAAACGAATTCGTCATTTTAACATTTTTACGGCCCCGTCATAAACTGAAGTGCCAGGCCGCCGAAACCACGCCCTCTTTCTAAACGCGCGTTCATTGGTCAATCCGTCTTCTTCGGGACACGCCCCTTGATCGGCTGGGCTGTATATAAACAGGCCCGGCTCTCTCACCAGCAACAAGTACCTGAGGGGTACGAGCAAAGAAACCTTTCCAGGATCTGCCATTGTTTTCCTCAAAAGGTTGTTTTGCGCAACACGTTATTTCACGACCGGAAGGAATTTGTCTTAATATTCCTAAATCCTCAAACACCCCGGGAAGCGTCCAAGCACATTGGTTTTTGCGCCTTCAAACATAAAGATGGAGTTGTCGGATATCCCCTTCCCCATCCCGTCAGCTGACGACTTCTACGACGACCCTTGCTTCAACACGAACGACATGCACTTCTTCGAAGACCTGGACCCCAGGCTCGTCCACGTCAGCCTGCTCAAGCCCGACGAGCACCACCTCGAGGACGAGCACGTGCGGGCGCCCAGCGGGCACCACCAGGCCGGCAGGTGCCTGCTGTGGGCGTGCAAAGCCTGCAAGAGGAAAACCACCAACGCCGACCGCCGCAAAGCCGCCACGATGAGGGAGAGGAGGAGACTGAGCAAAGTCAACGACGCTTTCGAGACCCTTAAGAGATGCACGTCCACCAACCCCAATCAGAGGCTGCCCAAAGTGGAGATCCTGAGGAACGCCATCAGCTACATCGAGTCTCTGCAGGCGCTGCTCAGGAGCCAAGAGGACAACTACTATCCCGTTCTGGAACATTACAGTGGAGACTCCGATGCCTCCAGCCCGAGATCCAACTGCTCCGATGGCATGGTGAGAATTCATGTTGCATATATATATAATGTGGCTAGAGATATGATTTAATTTAGCCTGTCTGATCGTGTATTCATCAGTAATGGCTTTATGGCTTGCTTTTGACAATTCGTTTACCTACCCGATTATAACTTGGTAGCATGCTATCTTTTGGTGTAATGGTGCGACGCTGAAAATGTTTAAGCTCATTAGCCCTTTTAATGGATTAATAACCATAATTGATTGTTTTCTAGATGGATTTCATGGGTCCCACATGTCAGTCGAGAAGAAGAAACAGTTACGACAGCTCGTACTTCAACGACTCGCCAAACGGTAGGTCGCCAAAAGCGCCGTTGATTGACTCAAAGTTGGGTTTTTGGTAAAATGCACAGCTGAAACTCAAACGCGCCCCGTGTCGTCTGTCCACAGCCGAAGCACGGACCGCTAAGAGCTCGGTGGTGTCCAGTCTGGATTGCCTGTCCAGCATCGTGGAGCGGATCTCCACGGAGACCCCGGCGTGTCCCGCGCTGCCGGTACCGGAGGGGCGCGAAGGGAGCCCGGGCTCTCCGCAGGAGGGGTCAGTCCCCGCGCCGTCCCCGACCGGCTGCCCTCAGCAGCAGCAGCAGGCTCCGGATCCCATCTATCAAGTGCTTTAAAGAGCCGAAACGGAAAGACGATCTGAATCGAAAAAAACATTGAGCAGAATAAGAAACGGAAAAACCGAACTTAACGACAAAAAGAGACTATTTCGATCCACTGCTGGAAATTATAGGAACGAATGATCTTTCTTTTCTTTCTTTCTTTCTTTCTTTCTTTCTTTTCTTTCTTTCTTTCTTTTCTTTTTCTTTGCTGTGGAAAATGAATTCCATTTATGAAAACGGCTCGGCAGATCAGCAGAAGTGAGTTTCTTAACCACGCTTATTTATATTCTTGTATCCACGCGAAAATGTGACCATATTCTCTATTTTCTTCTCTATTTTTTTTTTCTTGTCGCCACCGCCTTTTTATTTCCTAATTATTTGCGAGAGCATCGTAACCCAGATATGAAGAGCAGGACCACTTTTGTACATGTGTAAATAAGATCTGTTTTGTTAAAGCGACGAAAACGAACAAACCTATTATTGTATTTAATGACGCCTGTTTGAAACACTAGCTTGTTGTGTCTTCTTAAACTTTATATTTATACTTCTTAAACGAGTGAATGTCGGATTAATAAAAAAATATAACTATTTATACTCGCATGTCTGGGTGGAGTTTTTTTTATTTTTGTTCTATGGATTAAATTATGACGCAATGGAATATTAATTTAATTTTAGTGGGACAGAAAACGGTGAAAGTGAAGATTGCTGTTAAAATTTCATAACGGCAAAAGCCCTTCAATAGAAAAAGCTCTCACGGCAAATCACCAATTAATATTTTAGAGGTTTTTATTTTGTCTGCTGCCAACGAACTTATAGCTTGATGAAACAAAGTAGTTTTTTTTGTTGTTGTTTTTTTTTCTTTCTCGAAGCTTCTCTAAATGATTTGGTTCTAGTCTAGTGGACCATCTCAGTCAAAATAGCCGTTTAGGAAATGGAGTAAAAAATTCTAATCTATAGACTTTCATTCATGAATAGGTTTACTTTTAGCTAATTATGAATTATGAAAGCTAGAGTAGTGGGCCTACTTTTTCTCAAATAGTCTAATAGATGTATTATTTAACATCGAATGTTTCAGGGATAATCTTTTTTATATTTTTATTTCGTTAATTTTGACATTTTATTTCGCGTGTGCTAAACTTCATACACCATTAATAAACCGTCCCATATTGTAAATGTATATATTTGCGTTATGCTAACGTTTTACTTTTGTATTTCATAAATTCGTGCATAAAGGAGCAGTTATACGGCAAGACTTGGGGCTTCCTGCCATATTTATTAAACAAAAGTGATCGACTGTCGGTTACCACAATTTATTTATTCATAAAATAATAATAATAATAACCATCATTGAAAATATCTATTAAATATTTAATAAAATATACAGATTAATATTTTAAATACATTATGTGAAGTTCAAAATTGCGTTAGAATACTTTTATTAATTCTTGCCTACAAAGAAATAACTAAATAATGTTACTCGAGCTAAGAAATCGGTATTGTTTGCTCTATTATCGAAAGCGGACGAACTTCTGCTTGTGAGTGACAGGTTGCTCGGTATCCTTCCGCCGGTCACTTTAAAGTTCACCAGCGTGACAAGAGTCGAAAATAAAATAAAACTCGCTATAGGCTGTGATAAGACCGCGATTATGTCTCACGAGTTTCTTCACTTACGATGTTTAAATCTGCTAAATACGAAAAGTTGCTGCCAAATTTAGGAAAAACGTTAAGTTAAAAAAAAAAAAAAACGCGAATTTAACGCGCGCAATCAGTCACTTCGACGCGGCTCATTTGATCTTGAGCGCGCGACGCGTTTAACCGCCGTTAAACTTAAAACAAAAACGGTCTTGCATGACAATATCTAAAAACAACTATTTTATTGATGTTTCAATAGGAACAAGTAGCTACTGACAGAGGCTTTAAGTCACACTTTATTTACATGACATAAAAAGGGAGCTAAACAGTCCAAGACGAGGAAGAGTCGGTCGAGTCCGGGTGTAGGTCGTCCGTCTTCGTGGTGGGGGTCTCGGCCTGCACGACGACCCGCTTACTTTCTGCGACGAGCGCCGGCGCCCTTCTTGCTGCTGTGATGGGTTAGGACGACAGGTCAGCAAATTGCGTTTTTATTTAACTCTGCGCGTTTTTACATTTCACGCCACAGCATGCACACACCAGGCTGATCAAAACAAGCCTTGCTTGCTGTCACGGTACCATATCAATGTGCTTTTTTTTTTTGCCAAAGATGAATCCAAAATAACGAAAAAACAAGTTTATCTCTCTGCCAGGATAGACAGCTGCTCAAATCCTATAAGGTTTTTTTTTTTATATTAGTATTGGTCTGCTTAACATTATTGTCTATTTCTACAGTTTCTTTCTTAATAGTTATTCTAATACAAATACATTTTTATTACTTTTATTTTTACTACCTAAACTTTACATTTCTTATTACCGCATGATTCAATCGTAAGTGAAATATACCAAGAATTATTATTAATAAATATACAATTATGAATATTTATTATTGTTAATATTATTACTTCACTTGTAGTAAATAAACCAATTTTTACTGGAGCATGCTTTATAAGAAAATATTATTTCTTTTTATTAAATCTTAAAATTTTAAATTAAACGCCGTATTTATTTCCTTTGACTGTTTTCAGGAAGTGAGTGCAGTGCTGCCTTGTTATCACAGCAAGCCGCCGCATAAGGGCCGTGCACTGCAGGGGGCGCCATGCGTTCAGGAAACGCGCAACTTACAATTTGCCGAGCTCCTCCACTCTCCTGCGGAGCGTAGTAACCTGAAATCAGAGATTCATGAGATACGGATCCAGGTAAGTAAACTTCGTCCTCTCCTCCGGTCTAGTTCACCAATCGTTTTCTCACCTCATACTTCTGCCTCTTCAGCCTCTCCATGTGCTCAAATTTCTCAGCCTCCAGGGTCTTGATCCAGTCGAACAGCTCCTGCGCTTTGTCCCTGAAGGCCACGAGACGTAGGTAAGCAAGGCTGGACGGCCTACACTTCAGCAGTTCGGCGTGTAACTCACCTCAGTTTGTCCTCGTTGAGATGGTCGACGTTGAGCGGCTTGCGTCTATCAGCCAGGATCTTTTTCTTCTTCTCTCTCTCTGTTTGTTTCTTGCCGCCTTTCTTGGCATCGGCCTGAAGGACAACACAATGTCGGGTCTCGGTCGCGGTTGTTTTAATTCATGCTCTTTACTTGATTTCAAGCGTGTGAAGTAAAAGCCGACCTTTTGCAGATGGCTGCTGTAGTTGGAGCCCATACCAGACAGAGCTGACTTCTTCTTGGCGTCTTCGTCTGCCTTCTTCTTGGCATCTTCCTCCTCCTTCCTCCGTCTCTCCTCCTGTAGAAGTGATCGAAGCCAGTGTTTTCAAAGGTTTTTTCATTTTATCAGCTATAGTTTCATCTTAGCCCTCAACCTAAGCTGTTGTTTCCCACCAGTCAGATTTTGGTTGCCAAATAATTTGGAAATTTTACTCATTTACTTATCTAGTTTCTTCATGCATTAGATCGTCGTAAACTGTTGACGTCTGGCAACCCCAAGTACGAAAACGTGTGGAGGTTTTATAAAAATGCCTTTTCTTTTTTTTCGTTGGAGAGAATATAGATTTTGGTCACATTTATTATTTTTAGTCTACACCTTTGTCACAGTCTGTGTGTTTAATGAGTGTTTTTACTGCTTCCTCACCTCACGCCTGGCCTGGCGCTCCTTATCCTTTTCAGCCCGGACCCTCTGCTGCTCTGCCCTCTCAGCTCTGCGCTTCTCCTGTTTGGACACGGAAGACACATTTTTATTTACACCAACTTGCGCCGAAGGAGATCAGGTCAGGCCGTCGTTTTATTTCTAGTCGGACGTTACCATTCTCTCCTTGAGGGCGATCAGTTCCTGCTCCTCCTTCTTCCTTTGCTCGAAGTGAGCATCGATGAGGCCCTGCAGCTCTTGGTTATCCTTGTTGTGGCGCTTCTTCTGAATGTCCTGCGTGGAGACACACGCGAGAAACAGCGTCGTCATCTCATTAACGATTACGTACGAGGCCATTTGCGTTTTACAGATGCATGCACTCTTACATCAAAGTCCACTTTATCACCATCTGGGATCTTGGGTGCTGATGGCCTGCGGTTGGAGAATTAAAATGAGCGTTGCGTCTTTAAAAATACCTTTGCAATAGTTTGCTGTAATGTGCAAAGGCCTACTGGCAACTTACTTGAACTTTGGCTTCTCTTCTGTATTAGGAGCAAGAGGAGACAAGTAAGTGTTATTGTGTTATTAAGAAATCCACACAGTTAAAGATACACCACAATATTCAAACATCGGCATAGCACTGCAACATAATTAGTATTTATGAGAAATGTAATTATTTGATAGATAGAGTTAATAAATGAATATACTCCACTTTATAATAAACATTTCCTCTTTCTTATTGTAAAATTAAATAGTTAAAATGAACTAAATAATGTAAAAAAATATATTAAAATAAAATATAGTGATATTAAAAATTATACAAAACATATTATTCAAAGATTCAAAATTAAATACATTTTATTTAAATGTTTTGATAATTTTTGATGACCATAAAAAGCTTAACAGCTACCGAATACCCCCTCCCCCATCTCTGTTTTGATGTTGGACATTTAAAATAGCAGTTTGTCCTTGAAACGAGTGGTTCGGTTTTCAATACAAGCCATGCAAAGCATACTCAGTCGACAGATCACTGCACGGTTGTTATCGTTTGAAACTCTTTCACCCGTATCATCACTTAGTCTAGTCTAGTCTCATTAGTCTAGTCTGGTTATTGTCCAGATTTGTAGTATGGTTAGCTTGCGTATATTGGATTATAGAAAGTCTTGCTGCCATACGCCACCCTTGACTAGAAGGGACAGTGTTATAGATGTTGTCCACTAGGAGGAGACACAGCCGTCCCTTGAGCGAAATAAAGTAGAATAAATCTGTAATCAACGTACCTTCCCCTTCTATGACAGCAAACATTAAACAAGAACAGAACGGATATTATTAGCAGCTATAATAATAAGGGACCGAATCCACCAATAGCTGTTTTTTTCACAAAAACAACAAAACCAAACACGTTTTTAAAAAGAAATGCCTTATTTATGTTTTATTGGATGGATTTATTGCACATAAATCTATTTGCACATCTATATATCTATACATTTGATGTCTGTAAAACATTTTATATTCCTTATTGTATAATACAATTAGAATCAAATAGAATGTAACAATCAAAGCTCAAAGAGAACAGGATGTTGTATAAATTGTTACTAACAGATGAAATCTGCATTCATGCAATAATTATCATTTTATAACCATTATCATGCATTGCACAATTACTACACTGAATTGATATTGTCTAGACAATATCCCGTCGTGAATGCATACGTCCTTCATTTTCTTAAAATAACAATGACCTTGAACCAATGCAACACCAATATTCATCAGAATTTAAAAACCAAAGCGATTTCACACGAAAATATCGGAAAACCGTACTCACCCTCAAAATGCTCGCTGTGAAAAACAAAGAATAAACGGAAGCCTGATTATGCTCGGGTAGTGTACGTCATGCGAATACAGTCCAAGAAAAGCGCATGCTTAAAAGTTCAGCTGGATTAATATGACAAACTTCATGATACTTACACATCCTCTGTGTCTGACATGGTGATAGTGGACTTTGAGACTGAAAGAAAGTGAAAGGATGAGCGAATCAGAACCTCAAGGCAAGACGGCGAATGAACACATATATTAGCCAATCATAAAACTGTCATGAATCATCTCTTCCCTTTCCCGTTGACCCCTCCATGTTTGAACTAATGGGCTTTTTGCCAAATGAAATAATCAAGACTGTCGGTGATGGCTAAGAATGCAGGGTGCAAATACTTCACTTATGCTGACGTATACAAGAATATGTATTACGTTTTAAGGCACGGACTGAATTGTATTATTAGCTGAACTATGAACGGACTGACACATGATAAATGAGAAGCGCCCTTGCTCGTGCTCACATTTACGTGGACGTTGGTTTTCCTGGAAGATTTGCAGGACATGGAAATGATCATAAACCTTTAGAGCTTAGAAGTTTCTTTAGAACAAAGCGTTGTTTTCGGTTTTATAAGTCATATTTCTTTAAATATTTATTTATAAATATATAAGAATGAATAAAAATACAACAAAATAATGAAAGGGTTGGTAAATTTAAACATCAAAACAATTAACTGTTAACTTCTGAGTAATAGATGTAAGCGATCCCTACAAACATCTCGAGTTAAAAAAAAAAATTACATTGAGAAGACAGCTGCACTTAATAGGCCCTAACATTGTTCAGGATCCAGTTTCCTCGTACCAGCTCAAGTTTTTTTTTTTTTTTATATTTGGACGTAGTAAATTTAGATAATATAGACTGAATAGGTTATGTAATTCACATAATTTAAATGTAAATGTAACTATATATTATACATAGAGAAAGAGAAAATTTAAGGAGTCAATAATTGACCGAGCTTTTGATGCAACTAAATGCATTAGGCTAAACGAACTCCACAAGTTTGTATAAAACCTCATGAGTCACATATTCGTTATCACAAAAGGTCTTAGTATAAACTCGCACACAACTACACAAAATGTTAATTTCCTCACTTGTGCCCTCTTTCACTCTTACCTCAGAAAAGCCGAAAGAAGTGAGCTTCCTGCTGGCAGCGACTGGCTGTAAAGTTCAGCAAACATGCAGGCATGAAAAAGTCTTTCTGTTATAGCGACACTTGATCTATGAAAATCTCCCATTGGTGGAGATTCCGTAGTGGGAAGGGTTAAGAAGGGAAGGTCCAGATCTTGGCCCAGGCACTGAATAAGGAGATGGACGAGGGTTTGAGGAAATGTAACAGAGGTGTAAGTTTGGGAGGAGTGGGCCGAGACGCTGTTGCTATATTTGCTGCGGTACTACGTAAGCACAATGAATACGTTTTCTGAATGGGATGAATGCGAGCGTGATCTGCTTGCCTTTGGTGTTATTTTCAGAATAACGGTGAGATGCTTCAGACAAAGTTTTGGGGTGTTCCCCAGGGCTCGCTACCAAGTCCGCATATGTTGCGTTAGGAACTCCTCTGTGATACGAAACTGTGAAAGCCAGTTACTCCAACTGGTGTGTTTCCTACAGATACGATTTACTTTTTCATCGTAAAGGTCACTAATGTGTCATTTAAGTGCCATTCAATAATTAGTTGTGGCTCAGTAACTCTAAAGTTTATTCTCCATTGTTGATGCACATTCCTTGATGTTCCTATTAGTGATTTTTAGGCTGCCACTAACAATCCATACACAATCTTGAGCATATTTGAAAATGTAAATAACACGTTTACATAAATCAAGGGGTGATGAAAACTTGTACAACGGTTTACATACACCAGATTAGTGAATGCACCAGTTACATTATTAACATGTACCATTATTATGAGTTCTATGCTCTTCTCTTTAATAATGTAAGTACTGTAAATGTCAGCTTCATCATATATGCCTGCAAGATTGATGGTTATACCGTAACACACGAGCTCTCTTTTGTAATCAAATCAGATGTCTTTTTATTCCAACTGTCACTCCTTGTCAGAGGCTTCCATAAATATTTAGTTAGTTTACGGGATTAGGTTTCAACCAAGTTTAATCACACTTAGTGCTCATTTACACAACTATACTCAAACTTCGGATGCAACGCTGGCAATAAAGATGAAATAAGAAAAATCACTTTTAATCACTTTTATTTTGAAGTCCCGTTTGGCACTTCTGAAGAAAAGTTTTAAAAAAACAGTTCACGGTGGACTAGTGTAAAGATCTGGCCTGCAACAGCGCTCTAAAAGAAACTACTGCTGCTTCTTAACTGTAGGGGTGCTGTGCTTATAGATTGCGTAAATGAGGGTGTGCGTCTGGTGTCATGGGGGAAGGGGGCTACTTGGTGATATCTAAGGTGACCTGGATCCCCCCTGCTTCGCTGACGGTTCCCTCTACACCGTCACCACTCTCCGTGCATTCTGAGTAACGGACTCAGGGTTTTATTTTTGGACTGCTATGGAGCCTGTGCCTTCCATTTGAAGGAAGGGGGAATAGTTGAACTCAACATGAGTCTCCCGTTCTGACAGTCCAAGCTGGGACAAGCAGGCAGCCGCGGACACCCTGAACAGCAGACAAACAGGTATAAAACCAGAAAAATGTGCATGAAATTTGATATTTTTTGTGTTCTTGATATTATTAAATTAATGCCTAGTGTGGAAGTGCATGACATGTCTGTACTGCGGGAAAAAGCTTTAGCAGTTTGTTGCAGGATATCTTGACTGGTGGGTGCATAAGGGATTGTAACATAGCAATGTGAAACTAAAATTAATAATACTGATATTGGTTTGCCTGTCACCATGTTTACATCTTTATTAAAATGCAGTTGCTTATATTAAAGGATATGTATAATAAATCATACATGTTTATATTTACAGGGGACCTTGTCTGAAGTGTCTTCAACTGTCTTCTGTTACAGTCATCTCTTGGTAAGTTATCTTTTTTTAAGAACAAGCGTGCATATTACCACAGAGCATGTATCTTTACATGTACAATAATTACTTTTTCACCAGGTGGTTGCTAAGAAGCAATTGTACTGTGCATGATTTTACTGCTCTGCTATTCTTGCCCTTTCCTCTTTTGAACTTGCAACTTGGAAATTTTCCAAACTGCCCAGCCTACCAGGGCCTTAAAAGGACGACCTCCTCTCATATGGTTCTTCATGTCACTCTGGGCATGGGGCTTCTTATACAAACCTTTACAGCTGGCCTACATTTCCACTATTGCAAAAAATATGTTGTACAGACACAAAATAAGTCAATATGTTTAATATTTTCCTTAAAATGTTCTTTAGTCCACGGATTTCATTTATTTTAATTTTGTAGTCAACAGCCCTAAAATAAGATGACAAATTGCTTATGCTATAACTTGTTTTGTGAGAATATATATATCAGATTTTAATAGAATGTTTTTAAACTTGTTTTAAGCAAAAATATAACTAAATTTAATCTTGTATGCTTCTTATATGCAGAGAGAAGTAGATTTATTCTTACAATTATGCTTTCCCCAAAATGCTTATGAACCCACTGATTCATAACCTTTATATATAGTTATTTATGATTTAAATGATTGCATAAATATCATTTATTAATAGTCCAGTCTTAAAGCTAAATATTCTCTTAATGTTTCATAAATAAAAAAGAAGTTTAATAGATATATAAAAAGAGTATGAAAAAATTTAAAGAAGCTCTGTGATATGTTGATTGTCGTCAACAGAAACCACTGAATCTGATTGATAGTAAATGTTCAGTGATTTATTATGTAATTTAATGTAGCTTCTCCACCTATGGCTAAAGCAGTGACTGCTTGGCATTGGTTTACAGTGAGGGTGGAAAGTGGCACCACACTCTGTGACATGGAGCAGGTGACTTGCTCATTTGCTTTCACCCTAAAATTAGGCCAAGGAGCTATCCTAGATGTGTTGTGGAAGTTTACTGCATGGGAACATGTCATTAACTGAGACATTGTATCAAGTGAAAACTGTTCTGATATTTCCATTTTACACTGAGAGTAAGCAGCCAAAAGCCAAATTAAGAATCATACAAAATATCAAATTTATTGAAAATAAAAGCTGCAATTGCCTATAAATGACATTCTCATTTTAACCATTCTTAACACCATTGGGTAGCAAAATGCTCATACCTAAACAAACATGTTTATTTTAGTATTATAAATATGATAAATGGAGTAATTCCAGTGTTTTCATGAAAACAAAAAGTGTAGTCAATTATGCTTTATGCAAAACTATGAATAACAAGAGCTGA
The DNA here is from genome assembly GCF_018831695.1 of Puntigrus tetrazona. NCBI lineage: Eukaryota > Metazoa > Chordata > Actinopteri > Cypriniformes > Cyprinidae > Puntigrus > Puntigrus tetrazona. Next base: position 15,674,173 of record NC_056723.1, read on the forward strand.
GAGGTAGTAAATCGGTGTCATATTTGTAATAAAATATGACAGTAAAACATTGGTTGTGGCTTAAAATGAATAAGAATAAGCTGCAGGAATGTTGAAATATGTTTTTGGATTATTCTACAGTTCATCTATTCAAGTCTATATAAATCAAACAATGTGCCATAGTATAAAAATAGCATAGATAATCAATATAAAAACAGTTAACAAAAGTCATGACTTTGTTCTATTTGACATTCACATTCAGTTTATACTCATACTTTAGAAGTACATTAGAAGAAGTTAAAAGTGGGCATAATATCAGCACAAATACTGCAGGCGATACTGCGGAAGACTAAAAGAGACTAAAACTTTATATTCTGTTGCAATCAGTCAGATTTCTGAGAATGATACATGTGTATATATATATGTGTGTGTGTGTGTGACAAATAGATTGTAGAAAAACATATCAAAGCCATGCCATTAGAACAGTCAAAAATGGAACCATCATAAAAAAAACAACACAAACAATGTCATTCTAATTGTTACTTCCATATGTTTTGAAAAGTTGATAGAAATATTGTACTACATATATGTCAATTAATGTGTTCTTGGTGAATCAGGAAAGAAATTCCTCACAAGTGATCGCTGGAAAAATCACCTGAAAAAAATAGAGAAAACAACAGTATTAATGAGCAAATCTTTTTGCTAATTTATTTTTTGATGCCTATTTTTGGAATGGTTTGCAGCTTTTTATAAGCGAGAACATTCATTGTACACAATAACTGTTATTTCTTCGTTTCAGGGGGCTGAAGATTTAATGGCTGTCAATATTGGCAATGCTGCCCAGGCAGGCCTGCTTTCCCAGCAGTACCCCCCACCTTTGTTTCCCAAACCTGGGAAAGAAAATGTCCGGCTCCAGAAACTACTCAAGAAGACAGCGAAGAAAAAAGCTGCAGCCCAGGCCTCACAACCTTCGGTCCCCTTCCGCTCAAGCCTCTCTCCAGTAAATGAAGCAAGCCCTGACCTGGAGCACAGTGATCACTCAACTCCTCCTAAGACTCCAGAGACACCTTACTACATTGGCACGGTACACCCACGCTTCAATGTCCGACCACTGTATCAGCATGTGTCGTCTCCTTATCCTCATCACAAAGGATTCACTTACGGCAAGACGGCAAGGTTTTCACCACAACCATATGCGGCTCCCCAACACCTATCTCCAGCATTTCCATACACAGCCTCACCAGTACCAGGACTTGACACACATGCAACTGTTCCAGTCACTATTCTACAAACTTCACAAAGAGTTGAGGTTAGCTCAAATATTACTACTCATGTAACCTCTAAATCTCCAGGCCCTCAGCCAGTGACTGTAAATGTTTCTAGAACAGCAAAATCACTGTTTGAAGTTCCTCAAATTACCAATTACACAGCAAGGTCAGTAGGTGTGAGAACACCTCATGCATCACCAACAAGGAGTAAAACACCAACTGCAGAGTTACTGAGAGGCCCAACGCCAACATTTGAGGTTAGAAGGATAGTGACACCAACATCTGAAATAAGAAGAGACAGAACACCAACCAGAGAGATCAGAAGGGTTACAACACCAACAGTTGAAGTCAAGAGGATTACAACCCCAACTTCAGAAATAAAGAAAAGTCAAACTCCAAATTCTGAGGTCAAGAAAGAGACAATTCCATCTTCTGAAATGAAAAAGATCAGTGCTCCTGCTTCAGAGACGAAACAGGGTACAACTCCAACTCTTGATGTAAAGGGGGCTGCAACACTAACAAGAGTAAAGACACCAACATTTGACTTTATCTCAACAAAAACACCTTCAGGGCGTTCCAAGACACCTTCAGATCATGTGTCACGTGTTAGAGCACCTGTGATTGAGATTTCTAGACCAAATCCACTTTTATTTGCTGTGTCTCCTGTGCACATGGAGGGCAGAAGATCCAGAACACCAACCTCAAGTTTGACCGGTCCACATGATGAAATGCATAAAATATCAAATCAAGTGAATAACACCAGTCACTCAGAAATTTTACAAAATGGGGACATAGTTGTCAAATCAACTGAACCCTTACAAGAAAAGCTGGATAAGGCTACTGAAAACCTGTCAAAACTTGAGTCATCAAAACCAAAGACCCAAATACAGGAAAGCCCAAATGAGCAGTCAAAGCCTAAAACCCCAACAACACCCAAGATTGAACCTGCAGAGCCTGTTTTATCCTCAGTTGTGCATCAAAAACATTATCTAGAGTCTCTCCATTTGCAGGTCAAAGACCCAAAACACCAACAGCACCTAAATCCAAACCAACATACTATGGATTGACTCCTCTGAATATGTTGCCCATGGAGGAATAAAGAGTTACACACCAAGTTTTAGCATTTCTACAGCAGCTGCACAACCAAGTGCAGAGGCAACTCATCTTCAATGCAGGAACTAATAGTACCTCAACCTGATGCAAATGTGACCATGATGAATGACAAGACTGAGGTAAAGCCTAAAGAACAAGTTGAAGTTCAGCCACCTCAGGCTGGTGTTGTTAAAGAAGAAACTGCTGTGGTGGCTCCACCTCCAGAGGTTTCAAAGTTAGCATCTGAGCCAGAAGCAAACTCTGTAGGGAACATTCCCAAGTCAACTGTGCCAGAATTAAAAGCAGAAATTCTTGATGTTAAAATTCCAACTATTGTGGTATCTGTCGCTGACACACCACCATCAGAAGCGAAAGCTGAGCCAATAAGTACTGTGACTCCAAGAGTCAGAACTCCAACCTATGGATCTCCCAGACTTTCCCAAATGACACCAACCCCTCCAACTGTGAAGGTAACTCCGAAATTGGAAAGTAAGGCTGCGCCACTATCTGACCAAGATGTGGGAAAGCCAGCCCTTCCAACGGTGTCAGAAAGTAAAGTTAATGCTGAAAAAACCAAAGTAACAGAGAAGCCAACAGAGGCAAAAATGTCTTTGTTAGAGAGAATTAAGAAGCAGAAGCTGGAAGCTGCTTCTTCTGAAAAACCTTCTGAAAAAGAAGAGGTTAAAGAGGTGGTTCAGCCACTGGCTAAACCAAAAGAAGACCAAAAGGACCTTGAAACAAAGGACACTGAACCTGAAAAGGTTAACAAAGTGGAGACAAAGGCTAGTCCCCAACAGGAGATCAGCTCTGCCATGGAAAAGAAGGAGGAGGGTGAGGAAGGCTCCTCCTCAACGGCAGAGCCTGTCTTGAAGGTGATGCAGAAACCAAAAGGCATGAAGTCAAAACTCAGTGGCTGGTCTCGCCTTAAGAAACATATGGTGGTTGAAGCAGAGGAGCCCAAGTTTCCAGAGGCAGATGCGGAGCCTGCATCAAAGAAAGATGTCCCTGCCAGTGCTGATCAAAATGTAAGTGAAATGCAAAATTCTGAGGCCGAAGCAAAGCCTACTGACAGCCAGGACAATAGAGACTCCCCAAGGGCAGTAAAAATGTGGGATGCTGTCCTCTTCCAAATGTTCTCCACCAAAGAGAGTATAATGCAACAAATTGAAGCCAATAAAACCGAGGAGCAAAAGAAGATGGAGGCAGAAGAGAAAACGCCAAAAGAGATTCCCACATTTGCGCATCGTTTGCCAGTTCTTCTGTACAGCCCACGGTTTGATGCCAGACGACTAAGAGAGGCAGCTTGCGACCAGCAACAAAGATTGCAACAGTTTTTGAAATGGGACTCATAGGCGCAAAAAATAAAGAAGAAGAACCAAAAGACTTTAATAGAACAGCTAAAGGCTTCAGTACGTCTTAAAGCACTGACGTCTAACTGGATAACATATAAATAATGGGCAAGAATGTTGTTAGCTTTCATTGCGATGATAGAGTTCTGTTTATTATCCAGTCCAATTCTTTATATGCTTTTATAACTTTACAACAGGTCAATTGGCAAGTAAACAAAAAAAATCATCTGTCAGATGCACGGTAACTTATTTGCAGTAAGTTATTGCCCACTTGTCAACTGGCATCAACCATTTAAGCTAATTAGAATATTGAATAAAGACATTATTTTGAATCTTTTAAATTAAAGAGTTTATTGCTTAAGACTTTCAAAGCTTATCTCAGCCTTTTTTAAGAGCATGTTAAATATTGTTAAATATCATCCCTGAAACCTTCATAAAGTAAATAAATAAAATAATAATTTAGCTGATTTAATAATAGAAAAATATATCACTCCAACCTTCCACAAGAAACAAAACCAGCAAAAATCAAGAGAGTGTTTTGGGGTATGAACATATAATATATATTGCAGGGTTTAGGCATCAAAAATTTTTAGTTAACCTACGATATTTTTTTTTTTTGCATTACAATGAAATATGCCACACCTTTTTCTCAGCAATATTTTCCTACAGACAGTTTTCTATGGTGCTTAATGGGGCGTAAAAAAGGGACAAATTGCTATTGTATGTTTTTTTTATATGTAGGGACAATTGAGAGTGAGTTTTAGGTGGGAGGGCAAGTGGAACCATTTAACTCCGGAAGAAGGAATTAAGAGATAGTATAAGAAAGAGATGTATACAGTAAGTATGCTAAGTTTTGGAAATTTGTTCTAAGCCTTAGTAGTACAGAAAGCAAGGCATGGCGCACTCTGCTCTGCTGCTTTACTTGTTTAGTGTTGACAAAGAGCTTTCATTGATGGAGCCTCAAAAAGGCTTTCCAAACCTTAATATAAATGCTCTCATTGCTTAAATGTGATTAAACGAATAACAGTGAATGCTGATTGTCAACTCCGACTCATGCATGTTCTTATTTCAGGCTTAGTTCATGTTAGGTTTGTAGGCTTGGCCTTTTCTGCATGCTTGTCTTTTGATGCAGAAACCGTCAGACTGAGAATACTCTCTCTTTACTGATGCCGATGTGTATAATGCTTTGCATTCTAAGGTGCACTGTACTAGATTTAATGTTATTTTATATATTTTTTTAATAAAATACCTGTTTTGAGAGAGGATATTTTGTATCACTACTTTCATGGCACTAGCCATTGAATGAAACCATTTGCATTGTGTTAGAAGCTTGCTGTGATTTGTTTGAGCCTATATTATCAATATATTATGTGTATGAAAAATCTGTGAGATTTCAAGATGTGAAGTATTTTCAGGTGTTGTAAGATATAGTCTATTTCGAGTTCTCAAACCTTTTGAGATATTTGAGATAGCATCTTAACTTTTTATATGATATTCAAGAATGTTTTAAATTAGAACAATGACATGATTGATATATTATTTTAGTTAAATAATTGAGTCGCTCTGGGGTTTTTTTTCTTTTCAAAGCTTTCTAAAAGCTTATTTTATGCCCTAATGTTACAACAGACAGTATTTTAAAAGAAATCTTAGCTAGCATGCTACGTAGCTACTAAGGTACTGGCCTGGCAGCTAGTTAATATTAGATTACATTACTTAGCATGCCTCTGTTGGCCTGCAAAAAGGCACTGTTCTCTTTTTTGGGCATTTTTTATTTAAGGAAACAGCATTTTTAACATTTGTTTAAGTTATTTTGTACATTAGCTCATTAAGCAAGCTAATATACATGTGAACTGCTTTGTTAGCTTTAAATGATGTAAAATAGAAGAAAGCGCCTTACTTGTTTTTCCATTCGGGTAGACACTGTAATAATCACCCTCAGTGGAAATCTTCTCGTATTTTCCGTGGCCTGTCACAACAAACTTGTACCGTTTACTTGAAGAGGAGCCCTGAAAGGTATGTAGAAGAAATTGTGAGAGTGACATTATGTGGGTTTATTTGTACAAGATTAATTCATTTTAATATATATATATATATATATATATATATATATATATATATATATTATTTTTTTTTTTATCTGAATATTTACCTTTCCTCCCAGTCCTGACCTCTCTCCTGTAGAACATTCTCCAATAATTTCCCACATGTTCTTCTTTTTTCTGCAGAACATCTCCAGGTTTAACATCCTGAAATGAACATTAGAACGCATTAAGATTGACTCCCAATATCCTTTTATGGAATAGCTGAAGTCATTATTCATCATTGCGTTAAACTCAAGCTCCAGATTAACCTGTTTCTTTAAAGTCATTAAGGTTCTTATCGTGAACCAGATTAAAATTTAACTCATTGCATTTATTGAAATTATTTTTTCGTCCTTTTAGAAACTCAAAGCTTTAATCCCCATTCGTTGCATAAAATTAATCATGTAGCCTTTATTCTGGTTTTCTGATCTAGATGTAATGATCTGAAGGGTTTTTTTATACATGATGATTAATTAACTAGATTTGGGGAACCTAAGTGAACTTGCAGTAGCTCATTCTACCACAAGGCGGAAACATAAATACCTTTTGTTTACTGTATATATTATTTTTTACTGTAACATTAATAAAATATGGCAATGAAATTATTAGTTATTTTTTCCATTCCGCCATATTACAAATACATGTATCTCCCCCCAGCACATTGGTTACTGTCTAAAGATTTTCAATGCTCATTAACAGACTTACAGATGGTGTGGAAGGAGTGTCTGTTCCCGCCTTCAGGACTTCCTTTCACCCATTGGTTAATCAGGTTCGATACACCCACTTTCACGCAGTCTGTCTCCTAAAATATATAACCGTTACAGTTACTGAGTTACAAATAATCTAAAGGATTTTCCTTTTTGTATGTTTTAGTTTTGCCCTCATATGTTTATGGAGTGGTGAAGCACAATTCATAAGGTTATGATTGACTTGGCAAACATTTCCCAAGAATTGATACACAAGAGCTTCACATTGATGGTTGTTCATGTGCGTCAGACTCTGGCAAGCCGATAGCGTGGGTGTGAATGTGAGAGTGTAAAGAGCAGATGTTGTTCCACGCTACATGACTACATGACCTATTTCACGCTGAAACACTAGGGCCACCTCTTGACCTTCAAACTTGCACAATCTGAAACTCATTCAAAGCAATAATAGAAGTGCCCTGACATCACTGTTTTTCTTCATAATATTTAAAGGGCTGATATGAAACAGCTGATTTCTTATTAGTTTGACATTTTCCTGAATGCTTCCTCCACTAGTACTCTCAAGTACAGAACACGGAGCATTTTTATGATTTTATCATGCTTTAAAGGTTTTGCGTCCTTTGTAAGAACGACCAGTACAATCTTAAAGTTTGTTTTTTCCAACCAGGTCTCATAAAAATATGTACTGTGCCTTGCTGCACATTTAACCACAGTTTCAAAGAAAACAATTCCACTGAGTGGCAGTAAAACACAGGTTCAATATGTGAACCCTGGCACATTTTTATTACGTTGACATAGGTAACTATTGCTGTTTTTATTACATTGCTTCAGTTACATATTGCAATGGTTCAAAATTCAAATATCCGTGGACTGTTTCTAAAAGTTAATGCTTTTTCACGTTGACCCTACACCAAATCCAACCCTAAACCTACCCGACAGTGATAACAAATGCAAAACTAATATCAAAAGGAATTTGTTGTGCGAAAATTAAGCTTTATTAATCAAAACTCTGTACATTTGTGTGAAAAGGAATAAAAGGTGTCAGAGTTTTACTGCCTCTAGTGGTCATTTCTTTTGGAAACTGCAGTGATAGGTACGAGTTGGTATGTATTTCGCGTCTCGCTAAAAAAGTGCACCAAGGTATGTTTATGTCATGAGACCAGGTAGGTTTTTATTGGAAACAACGTGAAGGTAAGTGAGTGATCATAAAGTTTTCTTTATAGGTGCAAGTCAGTGAATGAAATGATTTCTGACCTTCAGAGGCGATCCTTTCGGGCTGCTTTGACTCCAGGCCTCTCCTGCTTCAAACAGGTTTTTCTTAGAGGCCACCGGAGCAGAGAAACCGGGCACGTCCACTGTCGCAGACTTAGTCAATTTTGCGTCTTTAGAAGAGATCTGCAAGACATTAATACAGTTAGGCTCAGTGAGTCAGAGCGATAAATTCGAGACAAATGTTGCAAATGTAGCAATAGACTGTCTCGGGAGGAGGTACATAAAGAGATCCCAATCAATCATTCTAAATATAAACCATCTGATCCATTTGTTTAAATGCTGCCAGAGACAGGCCTGATTTCTCTAAATAATGGTTTGATAATAAAATAAGAATTTACTGTCAAACACTTTGACATATATCAATACATAAAAACATAACAGCAAGATATAAGACTGTAAATTGAACCTCAATTGCATGAGTGTATTGTTCCAGTTTGTCATCAATCTTGGGCAGAAGAACAGGTCTCTGGGTCTTCTTGAAACTGTTACTGTTTTCGAAACAGAGTACTTCATTAAAAACGCTATCATAATTATCTATCGTTATAAGCATAATCATAATAAAACTGAGATAAAAGTAAAGCATATTGTGTTTATGAGTATATATAAAAAATGACTAAATCACATCATAAAATGAATCAAATTTGAAAAAATTCAATAAACTGAAAATGTAAAAACAAATGCTAAATAAATAATATAATAGTAATAATACTAAAATTAACAGGTAAAATGCATTGAAATGTGTTTGATAAGTTTGTGAGGCTACATATATCATAACAACACACATAATACATATTTACATATTTAAAAACATGACATACACCAAAAAATTATTTATTTCACATAGTGCCCTGAATGTTTTATGTGTATAGATAGCTCTAATTTTGATCTACCACAATATCTTCACACATCAGGAAAAGTGTACACATCTGGTAAAAGTTAGCAGTCCCATAAATCATTGCTGACAAGGCGACGGATTAACAAAGTATTACAGTGACCTATGCCACCTATGTCAATATTTACTTTTACGCAACAGCCATTTTGCCAACATACTTGTAAGTTTGTGTCAAGAATCTGCCATTTATAGTAAACTCACTGAGGCCAAGAATGTCAAGTAGATTTCTCCATTGAGTCGTTTTACTAATTTTATATTGTGAATGAACTCACCTCTTCTTTAAAGATCGATTCAAGGATTCAGTTCTCTCTGTGATCTGGAATTAAAAGATAGTAAAATTGTAAAAAAAAAAAAGTTACAAGCCGTCTTTGAAAAAAAACGAACCGTCATTATATTGACAAGTCCTCTGTAAAAACCTTTTAAAATATCTACTGTAATTTGTAACAACCAGAGAAATCCATACTGTAGTTCCGTTCGGTCTTTTCTCACTTCCTCAGATGAACATTGTACATGTTAACAAGCTCCTGTTTCAGACTAACAAAAGGATCCCTTGTGTTGCTGTTGGGCCCGCTGGCTTTTTAACCTCTGCTCACTGAGAATGTACTTTCAACTGTCAATCACTTCTGTTTCTTACGTAAATACAAAGACCGGCACGGGAAAACTCAGGGTCCCCAAAACACAGACTCCAAATCTCTACACAATAGTCAATAAGCTAAACCTTACCTTTGTGGTATCGTTTATTTCAGATTTATTATAAGTCTCATGGCGTTAATACAACACGCAATGATTCGTGCGCGTGTGTTTTTGCTAGCATATTGTTGTATGAAGCCATTATCAGAGTCGATTTCATATTTTGCGTAGATAAAATGCTATATCATAGCAGTGGATAAACACAAGGAATAGATACAATAACAGAAACACCTAACTTTATACTAGTATAATAAACTTAATAGCAGACACTGGGGCTTCATTTGTAGTTTTTGCACTCTTGAGGGGAATTGCGCAACTCAAGAAGAAAACACCTCCTGTTGTTTGCAAGTTTAGGATGTGGACATCTGCTTTGTCCTCAACAACTTTCCATAAAGGTTTAAGATGATCAGATAGGCTCACATCAGATCTCATAACGTAGGATTTTAGGAAAAACCTCAGCGCCGTAATGCTGCTTAGTTAGCTGCCAGTTGCGAAGGTGTTTTGGTCGGTTACTCTGTGATTACCCATTCAGTTCATTAATGAATATGTCTATGCAGAAGCTCTAAATATAATTTAAATAAATGTAAATGTAAATAAATATTTACAAGATATACAATAATGAAAGTTTTATATAAAGTTCATATATAAAACCACAGATCCTTTTACACACTGCAAAGCAAGTGCAGCAAATAAACAAATTAAACTCATCAAGCAGTTTTGGTAGTTAAACAACATAAACAAAAACATGCACTAAAAATAAATTAAACCAATTTAAAAGAATATTCCAAGTTGCAAAGTGAGGTTCTAATGACAATTTAATAACCAAGTTATTATCATTATTATTCGTTTGTTTGTTTTTACTAAATTACAGGTCATAATTATTTTACGTTATACTCAAAAACATGTTAATGTTTTGAACCTGGAATATTCCTGTAATCCTTATCTGGAAATACATATGCATGCTGTTACTTGACTCAAAATACGTGTTCAACGTTTAATGCACTCCAAACATGTGGGTATGTTCACAGCACAACAAGCACAAGCAACTTACAAAATAAAATGGAGCTTTTATTCTGTAAAAAAAAAGAACAGAATTATTTAGAAATGCTCATTTGTTGTGATTCATAGTGATCCAATAGAAGAATCATTAAACCTTCAAATAACCTTCTTTTAGCACTTCTCAGAAGAGATTTATTTTCCTTGCACTAAAGGTAACTTGTTGATATTGATGGTTTCATGAAGAAATTTTAATTTTGTACAAAACCTTCCACTGCACAAATGTTATTTATAGTGGAAAGGGTTCATTAGATTTTTAAAATGTTCTTTTAAGAACTGTTCGCTGAAAAGTGGTTTGCAGAACCAAAAATGGTTGTACTATGGGAGCGTAGGTTGAAACACATTTTGGGAGTGTAGTGTAATGGACATTTAATTCATCAAAAGGACCTTTTGGAAAGTTTCCATGGATGTTAAAGGTGATGCTAGTATAAAGAACCTTTATTTTCAAAAGTGTGCCATTAAGGAGCTCAGTTCTAGGAACTAGCCAGCAGTCATTCCTAGAGAATTAATTTCTCCTTCAGGCTGTTTTACTGGTTGCAGGCGTCCACCCGTGACGTCTTTATTTGTGCCGTTTACAAACATCAACAACCGGTGAATTCTAGAAGCTGTGTTCGGAGCTGTGTGCCGTGGGTTTCGTGGAAAACGGAGATGGAATGTAAACACGCAATTGAAAGAGCGTGAAAATCTGACTAAATCGCTTATGACAACTTGAGTTCCTATAGTGCTGTTTTAAACCCTACTCTAAAGTAGAAGCTAAATTAGTTCCTCTGAATGGAGGAGGAACATGCTTCTAGTCCCTGCGGAGCAAACATGCCAATAGTTCTATGAACTAAAAAAAGGTTCCTGAGGTGTGAAAGTAACTATAATTACCCTTATAGTTGGGAACCTTGGAGTACAATAAAAAAAAAAACAAATGCATGGTGATCAGTCAGTACCATGGTGTTTGTCATAGTTCAAGGGCGTTAAATACTGATACCATCACTATACTGCCATAGCAGGTGTTTGTAAGAAGAGGTTCAGAATGTTTATGCAGATATGTATAGTTACCTTGAAAGTTGGACTTATGGGGTTTAGAGGGTTAAATGGATCATCGCCATCTGTAGGTGTGATGTTGAGATTCTTCATTCTCTTCTCAGCTGCTTCCATCCTCCTCCTCTCAATGTCCTCCTTCATCTGTCTCTTGTCCTCCTGTAATTAATACAAAGCAAACTATGTTGAATGCCAATAAATACTGTTCTGCTGGAAGAAACCTAAATAGTTTATATAGATATTTTATAGTTCTATCATGACAACTCTTGGAGGGATTGGAATTGTGATGTACGACAATGTTAATGTGTTTGGTCTTTTGGGACTCGTCAGACAGTTTTTAATACCAGAACAAACCTCTTTCTTGGCAAGTTTCTGCTGTTCCTCTTCCTCTCTCTTCCGATCCTCCTCTTCACGAGCCTTGCGTCGTTCTTCTCTCTTCTTCTTCAGCTCCTCCAGCTCCAGCTCAGCCTCGGCCTGACGCTGCCGTAGGTGCTCCATTTCCTGGCTCTCCTTCTCCTGGTGGCTACGTCTGATCTTCTCAAGCTTCAGCTCGGTCTCCAGACCAGCCTGCATATCCTTCTTAGTCTCAGGGATCTGATCTGCATCTACAGTCCTGCTGGAAAAGAGGGGAGAACAGGAAAACTGGTTTAGTCTCAGGTGGCATGTTGGTCATTTCTATGAAACAATTAGTAATTATTACTATTGGATCAGCAAATATTCTGATTACATTACTTTATTGTTTTTCCACACGGTCTGTTATGTATGTCTCAGCTAAACTAAAATGGCACATATAAATACAAACAAATTGGTTGGTCAGACTTTGTGAAGTGGACAGTTCTTGGCCAGAATAAGCAGTAAAATGGGCCAGAAATGATGGTTTTATTTAAAGGTCTGGCTGTACAAGACTAGATATTAACTAACTCCCTTAACAGCATTTTAAAAAGTTCCTGGCACACATTTTTTTGGCAGCAAAAATATTAGGTCACGTCTATAACACATCTGACATAAGCGTCTAATTTTAACAAGATCGAACTCTGTGCTTATTTAACCCCTAAAGTCAGCTTAAAATGTTAGTCCTTTCTCACACCATTATTAAACAAAATATTAAACAACTATTTTGTCAATATATTATTTTTCCTTTGACTTTATTACAAAAGTTTAATTAATTTTTACTGTATTTTTGATCAAATAAACGATAAATGCAGTCTTGTAGAACAAAAGATATACCTTTGTTGACAAACACACACAAAGTTTACTACTGTATATAAAACATTTAGGTCCTAAAAACCTAAAAAAAGAGTTATAAACTTTTTTGATTCACTTTAAATGTTGACTACTGTATGTATGTGTGTGTGTGTGTGTGTGTGTGTGTACACATATATATATATATATATATATATATATATATATATATATATATATATATATATATATATATACACAACATACATCATACATTTACATAGAACATTGTAATGACTTAATTTTGATTAATTTAGTTTGATTTTCTTTGGGGAAAACGTGACCTAAGCATATCTTCATAAGATTTCCCCACAAACCTACAGATGCAGAAAGTGCATGGAAACAAGTTACCTGGGTGATCTTTTGGTTCTGACCAGATGTGATGTCATTTCCTCTGCAGCTGCCTCTCCATTGCCATTGGGCATTCTGTCTTGCTGTAGGAAGACTTTCGACATGTATGACACCTTCACCTCCTTCCTCTCCTCTTTAATCTGTGAGTGATAGTATTGATTTAGACATAGTAACGCACATGACAGGATGTTCAGTACTTACGATATTGTAATGTACTAATTTTCGTGGCACCTTGTTCTCCATCTGTGGTTTTATTTCCTGTTGTTTATTTCCTGTTCTTTTGCTGTCGTCATGCCATTCCTCTGGTTTCGGGCTGCTCACCCTCTCACTGATCTCCATTCGTCTTTCAGCGCTCCTCCTCATCTCTGGTCTTTTCTCCTCGTCCTCTCTGTCCTGTATTTGCTGATACTGTATGGAAGTGTTGAAGCTTTTGTCGTTTTGCCTAGATCTCTCTCTCACGTCTTTCTCCTCCTGTTGTAACTGTTCTCCACTGCCGTTTTCAGCCATTCTAGACCTTGTTCTCCGTTCCAGCTTCTGGGTCCAGTCACTAAAACCTTCATCCTCATCCACAGCAGTCGGACTGCTAGGTTTGAAGTCCCTTTCATAGCTGAAAAAAACATCACATTATATACTTTAATACATAAGTAAATACAATCTTATATGAGCCATTGCTTAGCAGGTAGAACATGTGCTGTGGTGCTCAAATAAAGATTTGAATCTTGCTTGAAAACTTAAAGGTATAGTTCACCTAAATTAAAATTACCCCATAATTTACTTATAGCCATCGTAGCCAAATAATTGCCGCTATGCACCAGCATTACCAAGCTTGGAAGAGCCAGGATAAATGTAAAAAAAACCTCTGCCTGTGTACATCTGAAAGAAGAAAGTAAAAAAAAAAACTGCCTGTGTACATCTGAAAGACAGCTTGGTAGTGAGTAAATTATGGAGTAATTTAAACTATTCCGTTAATTCACTTAAGAATAAATAAGGTAGCAACATTTTTGCAGGTTTAAATATTCCATCCTCACTTTTGAGATCTATGGAAAATGTACAATATATTTTTATATATGATGCAGACTCCATTACTTTGGAGTGAGACAGGAACGAGAAGCAGAACTATATCATCACATTCATAGGAATCTGGGCAAGTCAGGCATGAACGGCTTCAGCCCACCTGTGCTGGTGGTACTTCGACGAGAGAAACTATGCGCTGAAGTCACCGTGCCAGCCTATTAACACCAGAGCCCGACTTCAAACACGCTCCTTGCAAAACAGATGTGAACAGAGGTGCGTGTCACCATCTGACAGGTGCTGATTTGTTGTTGTTTTCCCTATGTTTGCCAAGGGCAGCCGGAGGATTTTGATGAAATGCCACGAAAGGTTATTGCATAATGGTGACTATTACGTGTGTGTGTATGTATATATACTTTTTGGTAGGTTTACGATTGGTGGGTTGATCGTGTTTGATTTGGCCGAGGAAAATTTCAAATGGTAAAATATCCGTTGACCGTATTGTCATTGTATGTTTGAAATGCAAACGAACTGTATTGTTGTTTAAATTAGATGAACATCACTTGCTTGGAAACTGGAAACTGACTATTGTTACAAGAGTAAATTTGTTTAAGGGATTACTTGTTTAAGAGTTCACAAAAGGTTTAAACACATACACCTGGACTCAAGCTCATGAAGTGATAACAGAGACCGTTTTTACTGACACCAACTGCCCCTCTCATCCTGTTCATTGCAAAGTCTTGAATTAAAATCTATTTCATCTGCCCAGGAGCTGCCGGAAAGGAATGCAAAACACATTCCACGAGATTATTAAGCAGATTTTCGGCAAAGCATGACGACTGAACATCAGCAATCAGTCAATACAATTCAACTGCGCAGTCATAAATCTCAATGCTTATTTACTACACCCAAGCTTATTGTACGAGCCCCGTTTGAAAACTTTTGCACGGCAATCCTTAAAACCTCTTTCCGTGTTGAACCGATCTAAAATGTTTTCGAAATGATTAATGTGTCTCTAAGCCAAGAGCGAGCCTTTAAATCTTCTCTGATCAAGGATAATTACAAAGTGGCCCTAGATGACCTATTTTCCGCTTTAAACAGGTTGACTCAGAAAGCTGTGTTTAACTTCACACATATAAAATATGTGGGATGTGAGGTCCGTAACGTTTCTCTGATTAAAAGCAAGGCGCTGTGGTGTGGGACATGACATTAACCCTGCTCCAAAGGCATGCTTGCTGAAAATTCTTCAGAGATTAGGTAATGTTGAGAGAACAGCTGTGCCACTGTATGTATGCACATGTAGGTTTAGCTGCGAGAAAAGGAGAGAGAAAGAAAACTAAACCAACCTTAAAAGCATAATCCTGACATGTAATAGGGTTAATCACATGATATTAATCATTTGTTTTCATCATGTGTCCAAAAATACATTAAAATTGCAACGTACAATTGTTTGTGTATTTATATATTTTAGCACGTTTTTAAGTTATGATTTAATTTGTAATTTAAAAAATTGCCAAAAAGATCTTTAAAGAAGAAATGAGTTCTTAATATTTATTTTTTTAAATAATAATAAAGCAGTGAAATATTAGTATCTGCAAAACATTTTCTGCCAAACAATGCAGAAACATGCAAAGAAACTATTCAAAACTAAAAACAAGAAACTGTACAATAAAGAGAACTAATGAATTAGTATAAAAAATATCAGATAATATGACATTTTTATAACAAGCAAAAGTTTGTTAAGATTGTAAAATCGTGTTGTAACTCCCAAAAAATGTTACTTTACTTTTTTTCACACTTGCTCATTTCATGTCATTTCCAAGTTTTTCTCATTTGTTGGATAAAAGCGTCCGCTGAAGGACTAAACGTAAATGTACTTGTCTCGAGAATGAAACCAACGTGACAACAAAGTACATTTCGCAGAACTTTGCGCATGTATTGAAACCAGATTTTTCCTTTATCGTGGACACTCTTATATTTGACCTTAAACCTAAACAAACTGTGGTTAGTTGTTTTGCATGTCGATCAAACGGTCTCCTTCTGTCGAAGTGGATGGCCAGAAAAATGAGAACCAGACATGTTGCAAGTCTGTATTTCCATATTTCACATGGAAATCTGCCAGGCAACAAATCATGCCTAACAAAACCCAGGTGAAGTGCGAGGAATAGAATGGCGTTCACACTTACAGGCCGGTCTCAGGTGGGTTTACACTGTCCTGAGGGGAACTGGCGGATCCAGACAGGCTTTGTTGATTGCGGAAGGCCTCCCGGGCTCGGCGTCGCCTTTTCTCTCGATCTCCTCGGCATCTTCGATACTTCGCTGAGCCGTCACTCTGCAGGAAGAGAAGCAAAACAAGTTACACCAGAAGACAGTCGTTTTTCTTTCTTGACCCATGTGAGAGCCGTGGTTGAATGATGAATGAGCCCAGAAGAGTGCTGTTGACTATGATACATGGATCTCTTCAAGAAATCTCTAACAATAGTTTGTTTAGTCCCTTGCTTGAGATTCAGAGCCAGTTGAACATCTGTTCTGGCATTCGACACCACCAATGCTTGACTGACAGAGACCTTGCAAACTCACACTCTAGAAGCTGAAGCATCTCTGGGTTTAGCTTGAAAACACACAGATATGCTCTTCATGCTCTCCATCTGGAAAAAGTAGGCCAAGCAACTAAATTTTTTTCAACTATAATGCTAGGACTTGCTAATTGTTTATGGTAGCACGCATTCATTTTGGTGTATGTTCAACTGAAAATCTTTTATTCACATTACAAACTCGTCTGGCTTTCTCTCTTCTGTAAGCCACACTAGAAGATATTTTGTCCATATTCTGGAAGTCAATGGGCTCCAGTGTTATTTGTTTTTCAAGATATTTTATGCTCTGTAGAAGCAAGACAGGCTTGGAAGGACAAGAGGGTGAGTCATGATTTTTGGGACTTAAGGATTAAAAGTGAACAATGAACAAAGTCAGTGACCCTCAGAAGAATTTCAGGCCAGGTTACAGCTGAGGTCACAGCTTGCTTCAATGACTTTACAGCTACCCATAAAAGTGTGTTGACAGATCAGTACTAATTCATCAACATTAAAAGTTCCAGTTATAAACGAAAAGGGTCTTCAGACTGATGCCATAGGTAAAACCTCCAAAACATTTTTGGAGTTCTTTTTTAATGATGGTGGTGAAACCGCCATGAAGAATCTATGTATAATGTAACCAAAAACATTTTAAATTGATAAAGAAGATAGCAACAGAAGAAACTACAAACTCCACAAAACTCCTTCATATGAACTCCGTTTCAAACGTGATTCTTGATTCAAAATGTATATGAGTTTGTTTCTTCATCAGAACAGATTTGGAGAAATGTTTGCTTCCAACTAAAATATGAGTCCACTATTCTTAATACTGCTTTCTACAGTTAAAAATAAATAAATGAATAAACAAAAAAAAAGTTGTGTTGTCAAAATCATGAGAAATGTGCACAGATCTACTACTGTTTACAGGCAAAAACCATTCTGGATGTAGAACAACTGTTGAATAAAGTTATAATTGTTGTCTTTGAGCAAAAATGATTCGTCGCTATGGAAAATTATTTTACATAACTATTTTACAGATGTCCTTGCTACATTTTTGTGCGTTAATCGCGATAATATGCTTGCTGTTTATGTAGAGTCACAATGTTCTCCAATTTCATCAAAAATATCTTAATTTGTGTTCCTAAGGTGAATCAAGGTGTTTGGAGCGACCTGTGGATGAATAATTACTGACAGATTTTTTGGATGAACCAACCCTTTAACTTGGGTATCTTGGGAATGTTTTCACTATTAAAAACTATGCAATTAAGAATTGTTCTGTTATTTTACAGTGAGCCACTGAAGAAAAGTGCTATCATCTTTGTGATCTAGATGATCATCACAGCTGCAGTTACCAATAGTAATAGTGGTGTTTTTTTACAAACCAGTTTCTACTCATAGCCCAACTACAATTAAAAAAAAAAACATCTGAAACCAGCCATACAACTCCACAAAGGGCTTATGGCAAGATCTGATGTGTCACACACAGTTCCCGTGCCTCTGATTATTATAGGCTGTTAATCGCCCAGACAGGATTACTTCATTTTTTTGGCAGAAGCCACGTGAATGATGTCAATCCTGCCAGTGATGTCATTCAATATCTGATTTATTTACCACTATCAGCCCGATTATGTAGCCTGCTTTCTTTTTCCTTCATGTCTGGAAATACCGTTTTCCAAGAGTTATGGAAGTGAAAACACATTTTCAGTCATGGTGAGCATATTGTCAAACGCAGACTGACAAAATGTTTCTCAGGCCCATTTCTGAATTAAATGGAAACAATAAAGAGAGAGAGAGGGAATGGGGAAAGAAAACAAGAGCCTGGCTTATATTCAGCATGTATCACCTCCTGACAATGTGTTGACTAAACTTCCACAGCCTGGTGCCCTGAGGCTGAAAGGATTTGGAGGGCTTGACGGATTGGGAAATGTTTTTCGCCATTGTTGCCTGCCATAATTTGCCACAGCCAAGTCTGGTCTTGCAGAGCACCGACTGAGCTAGATTGGTCAGTCTCAAATGGGTCACATAGAAGCTGACCTCCGACCTGAGTTTCCCTTTCCAGCTCTTAACCTTAATTATTAAAGTAAAACTGCTCAGTAAATGTCAGTTGTTTGATATATGATCTCCAGACTGTTATTGCTGGTGGAAGGCTAAAATTAATGGCTCACCCAAAAATGCTAATTCTTTTATTATTTACTGTCATCATGTTCCAAACCTATGGCTTGAATTTTTTGCAAAACAGAAATTGAGATATTTTGAATAAATATTTGTAATATATGTCAATATTTTTATGTTCCACAGAAAAAAAAATTGCATACTGGTTTGAAACAACAGGAAGGTGAGTAAATGATGATGATCTTTTTTTTTGTACTACTTTTAAACCCTGTTTACACCAGCAACATTCATAAAGTTGTCATTGTAATGTGACCTACCGACACACTTATGTGTTACACACTTTAAACTCCTCTCACCTGGCCTCGTAAACTGTCCTTGTACACTCCAGAATTGTTTTCACCTGTATAGTGCATATGATATTGGGATGGAGCCAAAGATTTCATTATTTTGGTGAACTGTCCCTTTAAGTCCTGTTTACACTGACAGCGACAAAACAACTAGAAGGCAGAAGCACATGGTAAGTCTTGTGTTAAATGTAGACAATGGACGTTTCAAAAAGAGGTAAAAGTTACTGAAGAAATCGTTTATTACCGAATTCAAACGATCGCGGCGTTTTGGCGCTCGTTTATTTGCCGCTCTTTAACTCGCGCCTCGAGTTTAAATGGCAGAGCGAAGTGAACGATCGTCTCTAACAGTTTACTGCTGGTTGCGAATGAAACCTTGGATGTGAAGAAAGGTTGGTCTGAAGGGTATGTTACAATCTACTGAAATGTATCGACGTTTTACCTGCTGAAAGACGTAAATACAACGTGGAGCATAAACGTAATGAACGTTACTTCAACGAAGTCATTCAGTTTTGTTAATAAGCTCGAAACAAAGAACGCTGCATATACATATACACTACTACCACATCCCAAAATTCACTATTAAATAGTTACATGTACAAAATAGGGTTTGGGTATTTTAGAGGAAATTTCAACCACAGCATTCAGAGGGTTGAAAAACACCTACAGTTTATATGACCAGTGCCAGCTGTAATTGCAAAAACACTCACGTCCATATTAACGTGTTCAGTTTTTCCATCTCAGACTAAAGTGAAGGGTAAAAAAGTAACTGTTGTAGGACCGTTTTCTTAACTTCACTCTTCACCGATCCCCTTTGCAAGAAAGAGCAAATCATTTCTCTTAATTGAAACCATCTAAAAGTTCCTTTTGTTCTCGTTTAAGTCCTTGTTTTGTCTTTGCTTTTGATGGATGCTGTTATTTGCTCCTCTCTCATTTTGCATCTGCATTGAAGGGCAGCTGTGAGGTTTATTGACTCTGCGAGTCGGATGATGTCATCTTAGGGACAGATTTAAAGAGCAAAGGAGATTTATTTTCCCAGGCACGTTAGCATCTTCCTACTGTCAGTGTGTGGTCGCGTCACTGAGGACCTGACATATGTTTCCCAGTGTTCCCTGATCGGCTGACGGCATTTCAAGCGCTGATCCAAGCCGTGGAAAGTTTGGCGTTATGAATCACGAGAACTGAAATATCTATAATTATGTCGTTTAACGGGAGAGCTCAAAAGATGGTTTACTTCCTAGCACACTTCAAAGAGAGAGGACAGGCTCATATGCGTTTTGAAGATGAAATATTTGATTCTGTGCATTTCAGTAGAC
The DNA here is from genome assembly GCF_018831695.1 of Puntigrus tetrazona. Classification (NCBI taxonomy): domain Eukaryota; kingdom Metazoa; phylum Chordata; class Actinopteri; order Cypriniformes; family Cyprinidae; genus Puntigrus; species Puntigrus tetrazona. The sequence goes on from NC_056723.1 coordinate 15,694,531, forward strand.
CATGGGTAGACACTTTTTTATTATTTCGGTTAATTGATTTATATACTAACCCTAATTTTCATTCTGTCCCATTTACCATTGCCTATAGAGAATATCCTCAGGTGGCACATCTTACCCCCACCCCCTATATACTCCTCTAAATACTCTTGTAATGCTTAACTAAACATAACACGGTGACCTTAGTGTTTATTTAACTCTGCTGCCTAAAACCTTCGGAAAAGCACACTTCCACAGGGATGGTAAAGTTTATTCCCCCTTTCAGTCAAACGGCTAAACCCCCTGCATTCCAGCAGCTCTTATCAGAGTATCGTAAATAGAAGAGCGGCTCACGTTAAAGTCCATGGATCAGGGGGTCATGGCTTAGACAACAATTAGAGAAATTTTTCGAGCAAGTAAAAAACAATGGTGCGAAATGTGTGTGTTACAGAATCAACACCTAAAAACTAAAAACTGACAGCTTGCCAAAGCAGCAGTGGCAGAAAAATGGAACAGAACTCAGTAATCGATATTACGGAAGTTTTTTTATAAAAACGAATAATTTTTTTCATTACAACTGCAAATGGCATGTCTTACAATTTTTACCTTTTTTCTCAGAATTGTGTGAGTTATAACTTTTCCAAGTTTGCATCTCCACTCTTTTTAGGGCAGTAGCGAATTTCCATTTTCCAGTTCTGACTTTATTCTTAAAAATTGCTTTATTCTTAAGACTATTTTCCTTCGGAAATGCAGTTTATATCCGCAGTAAACTCACGTTTAAATTTTACGGCTGTTATTCATTTATAAGTTTTCTATTTTGTATCTTGAGCAGCACAGCAGTTCGTACATTTTTTACGAGGTGGCTAATTCGTACATTTGTGCTCCATCGCAATTCGCGTGAATTTGTACAAATGAAATAAGCTTAACCCCGCCCCAAAACCAACCCGTCACTGGGGTTTTCGACAAACCGTACAAAATAGTATGCGTGACGTCGTATGAATTCGTACGAATTAGCCACCTCTTGTCTTTTTTTATTTTTTCTTCAAATTTAGACTTTCTTCTCAGATTCGTGAGTTTACATAATAGTGAAGTTTTATTATCATTGTTTTATTTACAACTTTTTTTCTTTTTTTTGCTGGATTTCCAGCAGCTGGTGTCAGTTTGCCATACCGTGTGTACTCTACAATCTGCAGGAGTTGTAATGGTTTTCAAAATGCTGCTACAAGTGTATACAAAATATTGTATAAGCAGCGTCGTAATTGACGTATCCGGTGTGCGTCTCAGCAAACCACACGATGGCTCTGATGAATGTAGGCCGTTAATAGAAAGCAGCTTGCTGAGTGTGAGAAAAGGCTGTTTTTGGCAGCTCTGAAAAGCTTTGGGGAAATAAATCCCGTCTGCCATTAATGCAACCTGTTTGCGCACCTGATCCATCTCAAATCCTCTCCGTACACAGCGTACACTTCCACGGAGGTTACATTTAGTCTTTTGCTGTACGTGTGTATGCTATTAAAAATGAAACCTCTGTCATCATTTACTCATTAAACCACTTATTTTGTGTTCCACCGGAGAAAGGTAGTTATAGGGGTTTGACTTGGTGGGTAAACAATCATTTTTAGCTGAACTAAGCCGTTTTTTTGGACAGTCCGACGTGTTTGTGTTTGTGTAAAAACACAGTCGGCTAGTTTTAGGCATTTGAATTGGTTTATTGCTTCAACGTTTACAGTAAACTAACTACAGTTTTCTACCTAAATTATAGTTGGTTTGCAGCACCTTTACAGATAGCCGGTCATATTGCTGTGTGTCACAATAAATGTCAACGGGTCACGTGTTTAATTAAGGGGCCTGGGTGCCCTCAACCCTCCCTTCCTCCCCCGTCCTGTCCCATCATCCATCCACAATCCCGCAGCACCTCTGGAAGAAACAATAAACTCTCTTCTGGAAACCTAACAACATTCCAGTTTATAAAAGTCTCTATAAAGAAGATGTAATAAAATGTGCATTGAGCTATATATCTATATATATATATATATATATATATATATATATATATATTGTTTATATATATTGTTTCGTTCAGTTTCTTTGCTTCAAAGTCCATTTTTTTCTAGTTTATACCCTGCATTATCATTTCACAGTTTTGTCCTCTTTCCCTCAGAATTTAGACTTTTTTCATACATCTCAATTCTGACTTCTTTCCCTAATTGCGAGAAATAAATTCTGAATTGCGACAGAAATAGTCGCAATTACAATTTATCATTTTCACCCTGTGGCAGGAACAAGCTTTCATATTCATAACTTATTCCATCTTATAATTGATCGATTGATTTATTGTAACGTTTACTAGTGAATTGTGGGGATATCCCTACAGTGTAATTTACATATTCATATTATTTCTCCACAAACCTGTTTTAGACGAATAAAAGCAAAAATGCAATTACATTTTAAAATCAATAATTTTGCTAAAAAAAATGTCTTTCAGGAAACTTAATGTTACCTTCGTGTATAAAAGTGAAACTATTTAAAGTTCATTACTCAAATGCAAAAAAACGTCTGGTCTCCCCATAAGAAAGGATGACAGGTCCTTAAAGAACATAACATGGCATTGAAATACAGGCTGTGGTGACATATAGTGCATTAAATATTAACATGAATCCCTTCCAATTCAAACAAGAATAAAAAACGTTCATTACCTTCATTAAACTGACAAGAACAAAGGAAACAAAGCGCACGTCCATCCTAACACCTGAGGTCTCATCTGCAAGCTTTAAGTGATTCGATGAGAAAGTTCTCACCTCAGAAGGTTCTGCAAGCCTTGCTTGCTGGAGCTTCGTCTCGTGATTGCACTTGACATTGTTCTTTCTTCTCCGAGCTTGGAATTCTTGGAGGGTTTTGTATTCCGTGGAATCTGATTCACAAACGCTGACGTTCTCTTTCCTCAGACACTCAAGCTTTTGAGGAGAGATCCACGCGGCACTCGGTCTGCTTTCAGACACTGGCTTTAGTCACACTCTTGTCCCCTCCTCCTCTCCTCCCTCTTGTTTTTTTTTTTTTTTTCCTCCCTTTCCTGCATGTGGTTCTCATTGAGAGCGCTCAGACCATAACCTAACATCTTTTCCCCCTCCTTTTCCCTCTTTTCCAGGGTCATGTGGCCATCCCAGGGGAAAATGTAAGTTGATACCCCCACCCCATGCTATGAATCCAGCCCCCCACAAGACCCCCGTCCTGAACCCAGAACTCAATCTCTCTTTACCGGTGTTTACATTGCTAACAAAGCCTTCAGACATGCTTACTAACAAACTCCAGCAAGCATTTTCATACTTGCCATTGTTTGTCTCCTATACCTGCAGTATTAATCTTACTGGATGACAATTACACTACTGTTTAACAAGGTTAGTGAGAGTCGTACTTTTTAAAGAAACATTTTTTATATGTTTGTTCATCAAGGATGGATTTAGTTTATTAAAAGTCATAGTAAAGATGTTTATAATGTTTTAATAAATGTAAAATAAATTCTGTTCTTTTATGTTACACATGTAATTATTTTACTCTTGACTTCAGGATAAAATATGCAATAATGCTTTTTAGCAAGACGAAGCATGAGAAGCTTTATTCAGACATGTTTAAAACGTAATGTCTTATGACTACCACTGCAGAATACTATTAAACAGAAAATAATAGCCACCTCACCTCATAAAATACATACAAATTGGTTGTGTCCATTTTTTACAATTGACTATTTTTATAATTAAGACCAATCACAGGGCATAAATAACGTTCTTCATTCTTCTTTTTAAACTGTACAAAATACTGCTTGAAGCTTAAATATAATTCAAGTTGAAGTGTGCTGTATTAGTCAATATACACACTACACTAATGAAGACGTTGAAAGTCTTCATGCGTGCTTTTATGGGTCCCTCAGGCAAACAGCATAGACGCTGTTTACACTTTTCAGGAAATCAACCTACGAATTGCTTATTTATAGTTTTCTCTGCATGTTAAACTGAAAAATACACGAATCGCTTTTAACGCTCAACCTCGCCAACCGAAGCTAATCAGCTTGTTTCTCATTCGCCGTAAGCAGATTTCCGTATCAACATGTTTACACCGTCTTTGCTCTCATTTTTCGCCACACACGGGCACATTCACACTCATAAACACACGGCTTTCTCAATGCGCCGAACAGCCGCCTCGTTAACCCGGTTACTATGGTAACGGCGGCACAGCGCTGAGGCCTGTAGACGGTTTGGGTCTCTCTCCAGACAATACCAGCACTCAGCGCCGCGGCCCTCGGCTCTTTACTGAGCCTTGTTTAACAAGTCCGGCCCTCACTTGAACACTGGCCCACCGGCCCACACAGAGAAAGACATCAGGAAGAACTCAGTTACAGATGAACTTTCTGTCTGACTTTCAGTTGCCGTGTTGAAATGTGTAAAGGAACAGTTTGGAATAGTTCAGGTTGAAATAATGTTAATAGTATTATTGGTAGCAAATATAAGGTCCTTTCGCAGCGCTTAAGTTCCAGAGCTAAAAATACAGTACTGAAGTACTGGGACGATTTGACGCAAACTATTATATGAACACAGTGTTTTAAATCGTGGAAAGTGGGGGAAATTTTTACAATTTCAGCCAATCAGCGTACATTTACATCATTGATAGTTCCTACCGTACCACTCTGAATTAGGAGCTCATTTAGTTCCTCCAAATGATTCCTGGTTCCTGCGACAAAAAAGTGGATAGTTCCACAATTAGTTGTAGTACTACAAAACGGTTCCTGTAATACATATAGAATTAAAGTACCAGAGTAATTTTAGTTTTATATTACATATTTGCTATTTTAGAATGTGTAAATGTTCTGGATTCACTTATTTTTGGATTTTTCAGTTTTATCTTTAATATTTTTGTTTAAGTTTTAGATTAGATTAACTTGTATTTCTATTTTTCTATTAATACTTGTTAATATTCTTATCAAGTTTTTTAACTTAAAAAATTCATTTTTAATAAAATGTTTACTTTATTTTAGAAATAGTTTTAATAGTTTACTTTTGTCATTTTTATTAGCGTTTATACTATTTTTATTTTTGTTTTATTATTGTTTATATTTACATAATACATGTGCGTGTGCTGTCTACGTTTATTATGTATATATAAATACAAACATACAGTATATATTATTATCTTTTTTTTTAGATTTACAGTACATGTATATGTTTATATTATATACAAATATATGCAATATATAAACAGCATATTTGTCATTCACATATATGCATGTGTGCTCATTTATATATAAAATAGATAGTTCACACACATATTTAGATGCATTTATATTTACATTTTTCTATAGATAAAATTTCAGCTTTAGTTAACAACACTAAAAGGGACATTTCTAGTTTGGTGCTGCATGAAGCAGTTTTGGCGATTTTTATCTGTTGGGGTCGTGTCAGTACACATGACAAAACTGGCTGGGAAACTCTGTAGTCTAGACCATGACAGTTTCAGCGGGTGAATCATCTGATAGTGAACATGATTGCAAATAAGTCAACGCTTAAGGAAGAACTCACAGATCTCCATTAGTGCTCAAACAAGTCGTGCTTTCCAATGAATGCCTTTCTTTCTCTATTGCGAGATTGATATCTCTTCATTGAAGAGATGAAATGATCTTGGAGATAAAGTAGAACAAATTGAGACTTTTGCTTAATTTTCTTTTTTTTTTGGTATTGGTTTTCATGTCAGTATTAAAACCGGTGTTTGCCTATGTACGGTATGTAGTGGCATCAACAGAAATCAACACATATAATGGCACGCAAGTCAGGATGCGTTCTAGGATGTTGGCCAAGATCTTGTCAAACATGTCAATACTGTCTCACCCCGGCACAGGTGTGCTAATGACAGTTCAGCTCGCAGACTCATCGTAAATGTGAGTCATGTTATGTGAAACGTGAAATCACTCTTTGACGAAAGAAGCTCAGAGGACAGTAGTGAAGTTGAGGGGGAGAAATCAAGTCATTTGCATGAAGTTGGTATGAGTGAGACATCTGAATCATCAATCAACTCATTTATCCAGGAATGTGAAACACCGTAGTGAGTTGCAGATATTCAGATTTTTCCTTGTTTTGTTACTATTTTTGTTCAGCAATTGAAAAGAAACTAGCGCTACTTCATCTCAATATTAATTTATTGATGTTTATTGTGTTCTATAAGAGCTTTTAGAATTTGTGGATACAGGGATATCTCAAAGGCATAGAATATTAAAGTAATACTTCACCCCGAAATAAAAACTCGCTGAAAAATATATTCACCCTCAGGTCACCCGAGATGTAAATGGATTTGATTCCCTGCAACAGATTTGGAGAAATACGTGAGTACTTCACTTGCTCGCCAGTGGATTCCTTGCAGTGAATGGGTGCCGTCAGAACAACAAAAAACATTGCAATAATCCACACAACCCCAGTCCATCGGTTAACATCTCGCCAAGTGGAAAGCTGCAAGTTTGTAAGAAACAAATCCTTTTTAACCATTACTTCATATACGAGTTCATAACTGATATTAATTCTTCCTCCGATAGAAAAAATTATCCCCTGTTCTTTCACATCCAAATCCACCCACATACATATTTAGTACTTTTTTGAACCGTTATCAGTGGTGCTGGATATTTGCTAAATTCTCTCTTAATTCATTTTTTTTTTAAAGAATGCACTATTATGATAGAAGACGGTCTTTATCCGAAAGAAATGGTTTGATGGTTCTGACGGCACCCATTCACTGCAAAACACATTGGCGAGCGAGTGATGTAACGTTACATTTCTTCAGAATCAAACAAATTTACATCCTGAGCATATTAAGGGTGAGTAGATTATCAGAAAATGTTCATTTTAAGGTGAACTATTCCTTTAATTCCATGAAGGCAACAACTTAGACATGTTTCTTACCACCCATACTCAGCACGATGTCTGGTTTTAGTGAGGTCGAAGCACACCCGCAGGCGTCTGACATTAATAAAGTGCTGCGTTGAAACCTTTGCATCTCATAATCCTCACAGGGTATGTTAGAGACTTCAGCACCTGCAGCCATCTGCCTCCCTCTCCAAGATACAACTCCGCAGAGAGAAATATTCAGAGAACTTAGTCTAGATTCTACACCACAAACCATCCCTGAGAGAGCATTCACTGTAGAGCACTAATATTTCTCAGGACACTTATTTCAGTTATGTCTGCCTGGTAGCGAGAGCACTGCATGTGTGGTATTCAAAACAAAAACTCTACATGCATACCGCCTTTGAAGAATTGTACCTGGAGGATCGTACACATTTTGAGCTACTGGTGCTGAGCTGACTGGGTGTTTCTCGCGCGACCTTTCAGTTTTTGCTCCCAGATAAAAAGAAAATGCTAATGATCACAGGAAATAGACCCTGTCATTTCGCTGGACTATGCGCTGACCTATGACTCACCATGGGAATGCAGAGTCCTGCACTCCCTCACACACACTCACACACAGCAAGAGCTTCAAGACACTACCCACATTCCTGTCGTCTCCCACTTACACAGTCCTGCCCGCTCAAATACACAAAAACACACATAAACTAGGCTTTTGCATAGATTAATAAGTGACTTCCTAGCATCCTCTCAGAACAGCCCTAGCAATACCCTAACAACCATATTAAACATTTTAGCGCCACAGCAACACACTGGCTGTCACAAGGAATGCCCTTGTGACTATACAGGCTTAAAAGGGAAAACAAACCACAAATATATATATATATACTGTATGACACCCATTAAGCCTTTTGTGCGTACGATCACACCGGTGTGTTTAGACATTCAGCGCGTCACATCATAAACTGCTGAATTTAAATCTGCTTTTGCGTTTTTACTGGCACGGATCCAGATTGTACGCTTAAACGCTTGTCATATTATCACAAATATTCAGTGTTCTCGACCATATAGCGCTTATTTTAAGTTTGATACATTTAAATACACTTAAGTGCTAGCAAAGCCATGCAGAAATAGTTTGTAAAATACACGCTGATGTCTATAAATGGCAATAATGACTTTTGCGAATATAATCTGACATTGTTTTATTAATAGCATCACCCAGTATAAAGGTGTTTAAACTACCAAATACATTTACTTGCGCATATTACTTGCGTACAATAAAATATTTCATAATACCGCGAGTATGTTTGTGAATAATAAAGGACTGTTTGTTTCTTGTTTTTGTCTCGTGCCACGTGCTATCTGTGCCCTACCTTCCCTCCGTGTTTAGTGTATGATTGTCTTCAGCTGTGTCTCGTTAGTTTAGTCAATTACGTTGTATATTTAAGTCCTGTGTGTTTGTCTTCAGTTTGTCCGATCGTCGAGGTTACTTGGTTTATGTCCTGTCTGCGTGCCTGTAATTATTATTATTTTGCCCGTTCGGAATTAAATCTGTTTAAGTTTATCTTACGTGCCATGTGCTCAATCTCGCGAACCCACGAATGTGACACATACAGCACTATTGTGACTGGCTAATTGTACCCCGCTTAACTTGGCTGTGATTGTCCAGATATTAAGCTTGCATTTAGATATGGAGAAAGCCATGGGTGAACCTTCAAGATGAACAACCTTCTCAGCTGGACGTTACCTATCAGCTCTTTATGGCAGAGTGGCTGGATAGACATTACTAACGAAAGGCTAATGACAAACCCCCTGGGGTTTGACAAATGGCTTTTAAAGGAGCCTGGGAGCAAGAGGAAAACATTCTCTGCCCTGATGAGACAAGAATTAAGGTCTTCAGGGTAAGAGATGACTCAGAACATTATATTACTCTTTCCATTGCTCACAGGTCCTAGTCCTGCCGTAAATTCTAAGGTTAGAGAGATTTGTGGCACTGCCCTGTGAAGTGTCCCATCTCGTCAACGCTCTTTGACTAGCAACAACGGTTTATTTTTTGCTGATACAGTTATGCCCATGTTTAATATATATTTTTAACATAAAAATGTTTGATATGTGAATTCATTTGTTTTTGTGACAATCGATATACCTTGACTTCTTAATTTAATTTACCTTGACTATTTGGTTTTCAACAGGCCAGTATGCTTATGATATCAGCCAAATCTGCTAATGAAAGACTGAATCACCGAATCAAGATTATAGGCCAAAAGAGATATAGTGTATAACGTTAGTACAACATGGCTCTATAGCAATCACATGCTTGGGGGTTCAACCGCCAGAAAATGCATGATAAAATGTATACCTTTTAATTCAGTTTTAAAAAAAACGTTTTCTCTGTATAAATAAGTTCTTCATCTGGTTTTGTTTTAGGATTCTGGCAACATTATTTTCAAAAGTCCACATTCAAACACCAACAGAACACAATGTCAAAGTACCAAGATTGAAGATCTGCACGCTGATGCACAAGAAAACCTAAATAACCTTTTATGTTCAGTCATTATTATGACAAAAGACTTCAAATGCTTTTTAACAAATATCATTTTGATTCACGGTACATAGTTTTACCATAGAAGGGAAAGCGTTGCAAATCGCAAAACAGGCCTCAGTAGTTATCTATTTATCATAACCCTTGATAAAGCACAATAAAAGCAGACGGTTTTGATCCCAGTCATTTATTGATGAGATTGCAAACGTCACGAGCATGTTTTGAACACTAGGAGATGAAGATTCACTGATAGCCGAAGTGACCTTTTATATATTTTTATTACAGGGACAATTAGTCTGGGGTTAGTTGTCTTGCTCAAGGCTGGACTGCTGCTAATAGATGAAGCGAGGATTGAACCAACACGCACAACCTGATTTTACTGAGTTCTACGTGCTCCTAGGTCAACATCTTTGGGGACTCTGGAACAACACTGTGATTAGCCAAATTAGATTTGAAAAAACATTTTATAGGTTTTGTGAAGGTTAGGTCTACAATCAGTGTTTGGTGCTTGTACATCAGTTTCATTCATCTATCATTAAAACTGATTTTAGGTATTACTCATGGGCAAGGTTAGGTTTAGGTGTAGAGATGTGGTCAAGACGACATTTTTGGATGAAAATGTTGTTCCAGGGTCAACAAAACCTGTTTACCAAGGACTTCACCATCACACCTAGCTAAAATGCATCATGGACTTTATGTTCAGATTTTATGGGCCAATATCATGACAAATTTCACTTAGCTGCTCTTAATTTTTCCATAAATTCCAGCTTGTTTGGACAAAGCTGCAGGACTATTTTATAGCCTTTTATAATGGAGTGAAAACCAGAGGCCGTGCCATCACGTTAAGCTGCAATCTCATTAGAGACTCCAAGCGTAACACAACTTTGTGTCGAAGCCATTCTCTCAACATGAAGAATAAAAAAAGAAGAGAAATAATCTAAATGATGAATCATTCCTTTGATTCAATGAATAAAAAACACATTTCACGCAAAACGTAACTGCTGGTTTTTTAGCTGAAGCTAAAGTTCAAATTGCTCAAATAAACAGGATAATAAATAAAAAGAGGGATGAGCTTAAACAAACCCTCAAACTGTGCTGCGATTGCATGAAGAGTAAGATGCAGGAGAAGAAAGTTAAATGAATGTAATTGCAACTTTGTCTTGCAATCTTGTTTTTCTTTCCTCACAATTCTGAGAATTATAGCATATATAGATATATAAATATATAAACTCACCATTATTAAAAAAGTTGAATAAATGATCCACAGAGATGTTTTAACAGAAACAGTAACATACTGTAGTCTGAACAGTAGAGTTTGGATTATGCTAAATGTAAATACTTGCATGATTTTATGATATCTGCAGATGAGGATTTAAAATGTAAATTGTATGCGCTGTAGGAAAACATCTCTCATATGCATCAAACGGCACGCGCGTGGCGTGAAACATGAACGTACCTTGGTGCACTTTTTAGTGAAATGCAGTTTCCGTTACTTGAAGAATGTCACGTTATTTGAAAACTGAGGCTTTTGAGCCCTGAAGCTGTGGATTTACGTGCAAACAACCCGACTAATCGATAATGAATTATGTAGTCGATCATAATCTTAACCGGATATGATTCAGTTATCGATAATTAGCCACATTCAGGGTTACTGTAATTAGTTGTTGACTTATCAGCGTCTCTGTTTCTAGCGCTGCCTCAATGTAAAGCTTTAAAGCACAAAGGCAAAGCATCATGTCCTGACAGACTAATGCCCCACTAATCTGTCCCCACTATGAGGAATTGAGTTTCCAGAGGTTGTTAACCCTGCTGTGTTTTGGGAATAGGAACAGCATGCAGCGCATACCAACAGACTGAGATAACAGCTCAGAGGTGATGCTTTTTTCTAATAGGGCAATCACGTGTGGTTCACTTCTTAACGGTGGGCGACTGGGTGCAAATGGCGTTGACGTCAGTGGATGTTTACAGCAGCGTTTGCTTGCTGATCAAGGCCAAGTGAAACCCGTGTAAAAAAAATTGGCGATTTAAACAGGCAGAATTTCGGTGGAAGAATAAAACAACCGTATTTGGCCCGATGCAGGCAGTTTTAAGAGAAAAAGAGCATGTTAGGTCACGAGGCTGGTATAGTCATTACCAGATCCAGGAGGTTTGATGAGGAACATACATGTTGTTGTAGTTGTGGGCGTATATAGCAAGGTGGCAAGCATGGTGGTTTTAATTAGGTTTTTGTTCTAATATACCTCAAAAGTGACCTTCGGTAAAAAAAAAATAAACTCATAAAAAAGTATTATTTTTCATGTTTGCTCTTGCAGTTGGAAACACGCTATATGTTTGGCTACGAAGTGTTGAATAATGACTTGGATTCCCATCAGCTTGGATAAAATAAGTTTTAAAGATCTCCCATGACATCTCAGTCCCGTCATTCTTTCTCAGACCCTCTCTGAATGCCCTCGAGTGTTTCTCATTCCTTGATACCCCAGTTTAAACAATATATTATATTTATAGTCTGAGACTTAGTCCGAGGAAACAAATGTATTTGTTTTCCTATCTATAAAAATGTGAAGCAAAAAAAATGTAACCATTAGCTTTTAGTTTAAAGGTGCTGTATGTAGATTTTGACTCTGCTAAAGCATAAAAACATCATAATATGTTTGCAGATATTTAAGAAACATACTTGTTTATCTGAAAAATAATGCTGCAGTCTGTTATTCTCCTTTGAAAATGTGCATTCAGGCCCGGAATGTGGGCCTCTGTTTTGGTTTGTGAAACCCGCCCACTGCCAGTTTAACCAATCGTGTTTCAGATACGCCGGGTTGCCAGTTGACTGAAAATAAAGTGTATTTTATTTCAGTCATTGAAGCTGTCAAACAAAATGGATGTGAGCGGGAATCTGGCAACTTACATGTGCGTCAAATCAGAGTAGGAGGAGCCGATAAAAAAAAAAAACATTTCCAATATTTTGACTTTGGACCAGTTCAACCACTCTGTGACAATCATACATACAGCACCTCTAATTAATATTTCATAATTCGTGTTACGTCACAGACATGCCAAAAGTCACCTGTAACCTACCTACCAGAATAAAGAAATAAATTAAAAACATATAATTGGTAGAATAATTCTATCATTGCGTTAATAATGAAGAAATGTAGTTGATATTGTTGCCAGTCTCCTTTCTGTCATTTGTACTAATCTTGTGTGGTAAAGAAAACACACAAATATATGACTTAATCTGCCCTCTAATGGTCAGATACACAAACACCAGACGAGACCCAGGCACATTCCTGTAGAGTTGATGTAATCACAGCCCCTCTTTTCATGGGAACACCAGTGCAATATCCACAAGCACCACACAAGGTGACGTTCTCATGGTCCGGTGGATGGCACAGAAATCTTCTGGGTTTAGAGCATTCGGGTTTAGTACTGACATATTTGCCTCTGACACTGGATTTCCAGCAAATGGCCAGATGGTGGTAGAGTTGACCAGCAGTCCGGTAGAAAGATGAGACCTACAGCCGTCAACACTGCTGCTCGTTGGCAAGTCTGTTCACTCTCTTGAAAACTAGGATTATCAAATTCCAAGGTCAATTCAAACGTAAACGTTCAAAAGTTGAGCTACGATGGTTAAATTAAGACAGAAGTCATGTCAATGACAAAAGTTTCAATTATGAGATGAAAAGTCATACCAAGGACATTATTAAATACGATTAATTATTAATATAATATTACTACAAATGATTAAATACTCATAATTAGTCATAATGATGAGATGAAAAAATGGAGAATTTAAGGTAAAAGTCAAAATCCCAGAACATGACATCTATGAGATAAAAAGTCAATTATCAAACTCAAAAGTCAATTTGGGCATAAAATTATGATTTCAACTTTGTATTGAAAATGTAGAGATAATAATTCGTGTTTATGACGAAAAGTAAAGTGCAAGATGAAAAGTCATAAATATGATGAACATTTAAAATGATACAATACTGAGTCGTGATAAGACTTTTTATGACATACTAAATCTGTTATGAGATAATAAAAGCCACAATTATGAGATAACGATTAAGTCAATATGAAATTAAAGACTTTTTTTGGCGACCTTTCATTTTCAAATGTTGCCTTTTCTTCTCATCTGACAGAAATAGGCTTCCGTACCCGTCTTCATCACTATACTGTAGTAGTAGTGTCTTACTGAGTGATTATTGAAGCTCTACCACTGTCATCCTTGCTGGGAATGGATCTTAACAACCTGCGGCAGTAGCTGTGATAGTCCTGTGTTATACATGCCAGTTAAAAGCAGCTGTTTCACATTAGTTTGTGTGCCGGAGCAAGGCCAGAGACCACAGATGGGTCGTGACTTTACCGACATCCCAATGTGTCTCAGCAGAGCTCCATTAGCATTAAAACTCTTACCATCCGTGCCATTTGCATTCGATTCTAATGCAGCGGGTTAAAACAAATAAATGACGTCGACGCTAGATGTTTTTAACCTGAAATTCGATCTCCTAAATGAACCCAAAGGACACCAGATCCCACAGGGGCAGTTTTCCAAATGTTATAACCCTTGTTTTAGGTTTCAGGTTGTGCCTGTGGAAATTATGTGCCCTCAACATAGTTTGGCGTCTTCTTGCATTTGGCGCAGCTGGGTCAGGAGATATACTTAGCAAGTCAGCTCCTCGCAGTTCAACACTTGAGCTCCTCAGAGAAATCTAAGAGGATCCCTGGACATGGCCGGACCACACAAGCTATTAAATCCAGGCCGGCCTGACCTTACATGGAGGCGATGAGAGCCCTGCGTCCAGAAAGAGGAGCTGACGGCTGGGCTGGGTGTAAAAAAGTGCAAGCCTGAAATGGTTCAGGGTCCCGTCGTGAAAGTGTTGGGGGTTCCTGTGCTGTCTTTGTGAAAAATCTAATGGTTAAGCCCAGTATATTGTTAGTAGGAACAGCTGGGATGATTGAGATGGATAGTTTGTTTTATAAAATCGAAATATTTACTGGAAGCTCTCATTCAAATGTGTGGTTTTACCAAGAGATCCTGTGAATATTCATAATAACATACTCACTAATCATAATAAAACTTACTTTGTATTGCATCAGTTACAAAGTCATGAGCTATTTAGGAATTAAAGGATAGTTATGACAGTAAGTACATTTTTGTATAATTATTAACGTCATAATAGTAGTTCTAAAAAGATCTATTATTAAAATCAACGTTAATTCAGACATAAACTTTCAAAATTTGAGATACAAAGTTGAAATTAAGAGACATTAACAAACATGACAGAAAGTTATCATGAGGATAAAAGTCCTAATTATGGCGAAATTATCTAATATCCAGTCATAATGATGAGATTATAAACTTTACATTTTGAGATAGTCAAGTTAAAAAATTTTAAAGTCACTTTGGACAGATGCAAAGTCGAATTGTTAATACGTCGTGTTTCAAACAAAATAGTTTCAATTATGAGATGAGAGTGAAAATATATAATCAAACCCATAAAAAAATGTCATGGTTTACCATCCGCTGCTATTACAGTACTATGGTAGCAAAGTACTTTTTTAAGAATGATATTTTCCTGTTAATAACTCAGCCACTGATGTTTTCAGACATGTTTACAAAAGTGGAATGAACCGAGAAAAAATATGTACCATGTAATTAGCATGTTTAATTGGTAATTGCACACGCTACTGTGGTATCACCATGATAAATATAACACTTAAATTAAATGGGACATGGTACTGGAATCATTTAGTAGCATTTAATTTAAATAAATACCCAGTTTTTTTTCATATGATACTATTACTGTAGTAATATTACTTTATTACAAGTTAAAATAATTTTAAATAGATTTAAATCTTCTGTTACGCCTTTGAAGATCAAAAATGCTATATTAGATCTGTTTTATGTACCATTTACGTTCAATACTTTTCTGAATGTGTTAAACTGATTCAAATTGACAGTGAAGATTCATGTTTCTATTTTAACTCCTTTCAGCACTGAAAATAATCACAAATATTTTATTGAGCATGAAATCATCAAATTAGAATGATTTCTGAAGGATCACGTGACACTGAAGACTGGAGTAATGATGCTGAAAAAGTCAGCTTTGATCACAGGAATGAATTATAATTTAATATATATCAAAATAGAAAACTGTTGTTCAAAATTCAAATAATATTTCACAAAATTACAGTTTTTACTGTATATTTAATCAAATAAATCCAGCCTTTGTGAACAAAAGACTTTCAAAAATATATATATATTATTAAAACTTAATTATTAGTTGTTCAGCGGCGCTGCAAACTCTGAGCAAAAACACAAAGGCAAAGACATATGTATACACTAATCTTTAATGCCATGCCATTCAACACTGGAACAATGTACAATGTGCAAAACAGTCCAGGAAAAATATTTTTATTGGAACAGGAGGTTCACAGGATAAAAAGATGTTAACCAGAGAATTTTTAAGACATATGGGAGAATAAACGCTATACATCTTAAGCCTCGGACTCAAACATCTTCTTCCTGCCGTCCATACCAGCCTTATCCTCGATGTTCTTACGCCAGTCGCCGACTTGTTCTGCAGACTGTGGAAACATTGAACATGAGATCTTGGAGACCTTCACACGAACACGGCCAGTCAAAGAAAGAAACTGAGTCTGAACCCACCTCCTCTTTGACCTCCTTCTTGACCTGTTTGAGGTTGGCTCTCAGGTCCATGGAGACCTTGTGTTTGGAGCCCAGCAGAGCCTGAAGCATAGCGTCGGCAGACATGCGCACCTTCTTCAGCGCAGGTTTCTTGAACTTGCCCTGCAGGTCCACCACCTTGATCTTCAGATCCTCGATCTGTACGCACATTCAACAGGAGCTCAGAGAAACGAACACCAAACAGTATCAAACAGATGGATGAATCGCTGGACAAACCTCCTTGTTTGACTTGGCAACCTTTGCCTCCAAGTCATATCTCTCCTCATCAACCTTGTCGATCTGTTGATGAAGCTTTTTGCACAGCTCCTGGAAGAAAAAAAACAACAACAATATGAAATATGGTAGTGATTATCGGAGAGGGGTATCGGTTTGTGTACAGTTGCATTTATATTGATAAAATAATCATTTAAAATCCCTAAAAGAATTACAATCAGGGAATTAATATTAAATGCTAAAATTAAAATTGCTTCACCTACTAAATTAACTGAAGCTGAAATAAATATTAAGAAAAACTACAAATGCCAAAAACACAACATATGTCATTTTAATGTTCAAAATTAACAGAAAAGATTCAAAATTAACAGAAGTATGGTATTTCACTGATATATATATATATATATATATATATATATATAATTATATATAAAAGATATATAAAATCATATATATATATATTGGTAAGATAACAAATACATACAATATTATTGGTAAGAATACAATACTTATATAATTTAATAGTATTATTATTGCTGCTTCATTGTCACCTGCAGCTCTTGTGTGGATCCAGGCATATCGAGAGCAGGGCAGTTTTCACTCATATGAGCCTCTTTATTAACAACCAGCTGCTTGGCTTCAGCTTCCATTAGACCGAAGGCAATGGAGAGCACCAGGCTCTGATGACAGTCACACAAACAACACATTCAGTGCATCATATTTACATTTCAAATCTGTGTTTTATTCAATTACGGCAAAAAAAACCCCCCAAGGCTTACCTTCAGGTGATGCCTGCGGCTGGAGGTCATCTTTTTTCTGTTCGTGAAAACAGTTCATCGTGAGACACTGGATCGCTCAATAAAGAACAAATCACAATCCGACGTGAACCGTAATACTTACTCTGACATCTCGGCGGTTTAGTGCGTTCTCACCCTGGATTGGACAGAAATCAGTTATTAGATGTTAATCGGGTAATCCAGGTTAAAGAAATCTAAGTCTAAGTTTAGTCCATCAGTCTGGAGACGTCCTCACGAACACGACACCAGAGATCGGCGGCTGTATTCCATTCATATTCACATTAAGATTATGCAATTATGCATATTTGTGTTTGCAAGCATTACTGAGCAGATTATGCAATAAAAGCAAAAAAACGTGATTTATAAACAACAGGCCGTCGTATCAATTAGAGCAGATGCAAATATTTTAAATAATATTAAATTGAACATTCATACTCAAGAAACAAAGTATCGCTCCTTTTCAATATATGCGTTAAAAATCCACAGTATTCGTTTAAAAATGATAAAAGTACAGACATTTAAAATTGATGCGTTAATTCATAACTCTTATTCTAACAGCTCATGAATATTTAAAAAAACATAATATGCGACTAGACACATATTGGACGGAGTTGCTATGTAGCAACCGTTTGTCCTTTACACACAGATCTAGAGAGAGTTCTGGATTGACGCTCACCTAAGAGAGAAGAAGAGGGCACTACACACTTGGAAGAAGAACTGGAAAGACTGGTGAGCCCCAGAGAGAAAAAAAAATAAATAGGATATATATGTTGTGGTGTGATGGCTCAGCAGATCCTGGGAGTCCTGTTTATGGAAGTGGATTCCTCCTCAGACCAATAGGCCGCTGAGCTCCTGAAATATCCCCAGCCCATCCTCGGAAAGACTCGTAAATTCTCCTTCCTTCAAGACGTGTGTGTGTGTGTGTGTGTGCTGTAAACGGAAGCAATGCTTAACACTCCAAGATAAAACATAAACCACAACAAGAGGGCTACAAACGAAAATAACAAGAAATATTTCAGCAATACATTGTTAAATGTAGTTTAAGGTACTTACCGTACAGCATAAATATGATCTGAAATGCCATCTGTATTTCTTGTGGATGTTATGTACAAATTAAATTAAATTAAATTAAATTAAATTTAAAATGTAATTAAATTTTTTATTAAAATTCAATTAAATATTCAATAAAATTTTTAATTTAAATTAAATAAAAAATCAATTAAAAATGTAATTAAATTCAATAAAAATTTATTTAATTAACAGCGTTCACATTAAAGGAAAAGAGACAAAAGAAAAGACCGCTGTAATAGCAACACTGCAGTATAGTCATAAGAAACCACTAATAATAGACTGTAAAAGAACGGAAGGCCAAAAACACGAGTAATAAAAGAAACGTGAAAAAAGATTTTCCTCAGAAGCATTCGTTTAATGGCAGTGGCTCTGCGACGATACACAGTTCCCTTTCAGGACGTACATAGTGAGTAACAAATGCTCATTTGAGGCGCTGAAAGCAGGAAAGACACAACTATGGCAAAAAGATACATGACCGCGCAGCTCTGACAGATCCCTGTGATAATGAAACAAAGAGGTGTTTGGGAATTTATGCCTCGCCCTCGAACATCTTCTTCCTGCCGTCCATACCGGCCTTGTCTTCAATGTTCTTACGCCAGTCGCCGACGTCTGCAGCCTGCATCATGAGAGAGACACTGAGTGTGAAGGCAAGCCGCAAGATACGGTTATATATACACACACACGCATGCAGCATGTTACTTTCTGTCGGGGTTTATGCAGATTTCACGAAGGTCCATTTAAGAGATTAGGACAAAGCAAAGAACATGGATGGAGGACAGCTATATGGATCTTCATTACTTTCATTTCTATGGAAGCCCACTGAGTACTTTTTATCTCACAATTATGACTTTTTCTCAGAATTCTCATATGAACTCGCAATTATGAGTAATAAAGTCAGAATTGCGAGATGTAAACTTGCACTGACGATTTATAAAGTTTGAGTTTTCGAGATATAAACTCACAATTATGACTTTTTTCCTCAGAAATGCGAGTTGTAAAGTCAGAATTGCGAGATGTAAACTTGCAATTGCGAGTTATAAAGTTTTATATCTCAATATTCTGACTTTATAACTCACAATTACGTGATATGTATGATATATTGTGACTTTTTTTCATAAATTGTGAGATATAAAGGCTGATAAAGGGGAAAAAAGAAATGGGTTTCCATAAATTCCATTACACACACACACACACACACACACACACACACACACACACAAACTAAAAATAGCATATGCCGTGAATAGCTCTGCTTCAAACACTACAATATGGAGACAGCTTTACTGAACCGTCTTAAATCAAGATACGTTTACTAGAGAAGCACAATCAGTAGATTATTAGTCTTGATTTGTGAGAAACGGATGAAAATAAAGCGAGCTCGTGGTTAAAACAAGAACAAGTTCTTGAAAATCAACTTAATTCAAAGGCAAACCGAGTTTCCCATTTTCAGACTCTTGTTCTTGTTTTAAGCATAAGTTCAGTTGCGTTCAGTTTTTTTCACTCGGAAACGATCACTATTGTATAAAGTGCTATATAAAAATTGTGACTTGACTTGATAGAAAGCGTCATTTGCACAAAAACACATTATAAACCAACTAATCATCCATATCTTTAAAATATGTAGGAGTAAACCGTGAGACAGTTTTCATCAGACTTCACAGCCGTAACTATTCATATCTGTTGTCTGCAGAGAAATAATGTCACGATAGCATCTTTCACCCACCTCCTCTTTGACCTCCTTCTTGACCTGTTTGAGGTTGGCTCTCAGGTCCAGAGACACCTTGTGTTTGGAGCCCAGCAGAGCCTGAAGCATCTGATCGGCAGACATGCGCACCTTCTTCAGCGCAGGTTTCTTGAACTTGCCCTGCAGGTCCACCACCTTGATCTTCAGATCCTCGATCTGTACGCACATTCAACAGGAGCTCAGAGAACCCGGTACAGACTCGGTCCCGCTCGTAATAAGGTATGTTTGAGCATCGGAGGTTACCTCTTTGTTGGCCTTGCCCACTTTGGCCTCCAGGTCATATCTCTCCTCATCAACTTTGTCGATTTGCTGGTGAAGTTTCTTGCACAGCTCCTAAATGGAGATATGTATCTGAATATTCAGATTCTGTTTTTGAACCATCTTAGTTTTAAGAACGACATATAGCGTGCAATACAGCTTCAATCAGCTCCAAGTTTACATACGCCTCAAGAGCAAACATATACATATATATATATATATATACATATATACAGCTGCTCAAACGTTTGGGATCAGTAAGATTAAAGATTAATGTTTTTTTTTTTTTTTTTTAAATATCATGGAATGCATATTCCTATTATTATGCACTTTAAAAGATTATTTCTCTGATCAAAGCTGGATTTTCAGCATCATTACTCCAGTTTTTAGTTTTTATATGATCCTTTAGAAATCTAATATGCTGATTTATTATCAGATTTTTTGGGGTTTCTCTGATTATTAAAAAAACATTTTATGTTACAATATATGCAATAAACGCTATTCATGCTAGTCATAGTAAAGGCTTATATTTTAGAGAAAATCTATATTTTTAAGAAATGCTGCTCTTTTTAAATTTAAATTTAAGTAAGTATTCATCAAAGAAAAAACTAGCACATTCGAAAACAGTTTTTGTACGGAACAAATAAAAAATGATTACATATATTTCTAAATATATATGAATGAATATCTAAGTGAGGACTTTTAATTGCTGTAGTCTCCTGAAGGGCTGGTGAATGAGGAAACAGACCTGCAGGTCCTGTGTAGATCCAGGCAGGGACAGAGGAGGGCAGTTTTCTGTCAGGTAATTCTCCTTGTCTACTTTAATCTGAACTTCTTCCTTCTCCAGAATGCCCTTCGCAATGCTGAGCACCAAACTCTGTGGACAAAAACATCACCGAGACCCTGAATCTCATAAAACAGCATTACAGTGTTGCTTCCAGCTTTAAACACATACTGCCTCATATAATCTCTAAGCTTATTAGTTATGTAAAAAGCCAGGTGATATTAACGAGAGGTTCATTCTCCTCCTGCGGAGCATTTGATTGGACAAAGTCATATTTTTTGCACTATTTTTGTAAAGCTCAAAATTAAAATTTAAATGTATGTATGTTTTTAATTATCATTTAGGAGCTAATAGGTCAAATACTGCAAACAGAAAACAACTAAAAGCCACAAACGTCAATTATTCTGATGTGGTTATTAATAATAGGATTGTTATATTGTATTAAATATTTAAAATCCACATGTCAAAAATCTGAAGCAGGATTGCAGCTATTAATAATAACTCATTTATTCATAAAGACAGTCCCTTGATTCATTCCTGGATGAATCAGCTGTTTAAACCAATAAATTAAATGAATGATTCAGTGATTTGCCGCCACCTTCTGGCGGGTTTAATTTAATTATTAACGTATGATTGCAGTTATTTAAATCCTTCAATATTTTTCATATCTCAACATGAATTGATGGTAACTTCTTTGATGTATTCTACTTTTTTTATGACATTTCTTTAATTAGAAAATGTAAAAAGCTTACATTTTTGAATTTGACATAGATAACATTTTATCTTCACAACTTTTAGTTAAAATATAAATAAATAAAATGACAAAAATGCTATTATACAGTTAAAAGGAAATGACCCTGTAAATCACTTTAAGGAATAAAAATATGGTATTAGGAAAGCAATTTTTTTTTTAATCAGAATTTGATGATTGATCAGAAGGTGCTAAAAATAATAATAAAATAATAATAATAATAATAATAAAATAAGATTATACAGTTTAAGTACTTTAATTTGTATATTCTTGTGTTTATTTTTAATTAATTTATTTGTTCTTATTTGATTTATTTTTATAATTTAAAATAATAGTTGGCTCGCCTGGAAAAAACATTTACAAATAAAAAAAAAAAAAAAGAGAAAAGATCATGATTTTTCCGAAAAAATTTAATTCTCAAAATTCTTAACATTTCTTAGAATTAAGCCACAGAAATGACTTGAGTTATAATATTTTGAAAGCCTATATATAATATAATAATATAATACACTATGAATGTGAATTCAAAAGGCCACGAAGTCAAATTATAATATAATATAATATGATATATATTATATTAAAGACGTCTGTGCATTATTTACTCCACCTTGAGATTGTGCCTGCGGCTCGATGTCATCTTTTTCCTGCCGTGAGAATATGAAGGAATTACAATTTAGCAAAACAAGAACCGATTCCCATTTGCTTGATCTTAAATGTAAATATTCATATACTCACTCAGACATCTTGGCCACCTGTTTTCTTCACCCCTGCACAGAGAGTCAAGAAACAGCTTTCATTTACTGACTTGACGATGGTATGCATTACTTAGAGGTCTTTATGTAATATATGCACGTAGAGAGAGAATCGCGGCGGGCATCAGTATTCATTTGCATCACAGAGAGCGGGCCAGTGCATTCCTAATTTGAATCCTATCCCCCTCTGATATCCAGTATCCCAATCTCCCGATTTCCCTGCTTCTGGAAAAATCTATGCAGATGCCAACAATAGATCCAATCTGAAACCCTGTCTGCAGACAGCTGCATGAATCACAGCGATCGGATTCTGCTGTATTCACAATTCTTACATAGATATGAGAGAGATCAGGAATCTGATTCCTTTAAAACACTTCAAGAGATATCTAGGAGGGCTTTTGCCTAAATGCTGGGTGTTACTGGCATACGCATGAATGCTATGATCAGAATGCGTTAGAAATACAATTCTGTCGCCATCCGATTGGCATTTCAACCAACACATCATGCATTTAAAATACGTCGCTTTCGTGCCAGGCTCATTTTGGCATGCATTGCAAGCTATTCACCTGCCATAATAACATTTAGGTTTAAATATGCGCCTAAAATCACATATATTTATTTACTTTGAGAACTTAAAATCTATTCTATAGTTTTTAATAGCTTACGTAAATATGTTTGGCATCCAAAAAAAAACCCCAAACCCTAAACATTCCATCGTTTCCAATTACTTCAAAAAGGCAGGCAGCGAGAAAAGAGGGACAAAATGTAATCGAACGCTACGAAGGCAGACGTTCTCCTCACCTAAATGAGAAAGTTAGGCAGCCGTGCAAGACCTGGAAGAAGAACGTCTGGAGGAAGCGGAGCACTAGCGGCAGAACTGCGCTCAAGAATCGTATATAAGGCTGGCATCATCATACGGCTCCCCTCTTTATGGTAAGGTACTAAACACAGTTTGTTTGCCAGGCCCTTGAAATATCCGCTTCTAATGTCTGCCAATCAGACTCCTTAAAATAGGCCAATGAGAAAGACAAAATTTCCAGATGTCTGTAAGATTAAACGAAGAAGTGGGTCGTGGAGGATGTTGGATGTGATCTGATACGCTCCTCTGCCGGATTAATTGATTAACGTTCAGGGAGTTGGAGGACGACGCTTGTGTTGAGTGTCGTTTGCTGTTACGTCTTTGGTTAAAACCTTGGGTTAAATTATTGGACAAGGCACTGAACTTCTGCTTTGCGCTGATCAAGTTATTGATGTGTTTCATTCATAGAAACCGCTTATTTGTTGTGTTTCAAAGAGGTGCTGGCCCTACTTCGACTTAATATGATCCTGCATGGTCAGCAGGGCTGACTAATAAGCGTAAGATCATTTACAAATACTTACACAGTTGTTAAGTTGGTGGAGTACTATTTTCAGACACTCCTCAGAGTGCACAACAGGATACGATATATATTACCCAGTGTTTTACGCTCTTATTTTTGGTCAAATTACAATTGCGGGTTTTTTCAAACTCGGTCTGTTAATATGGACGACACTAGCATGCTCAGCTGGATTTAAAGCCTATATTTTTCTGCAGAGGTCTAGCTTGACTAAACATCTGGAACGATTCATTAAGTAAAAACAGTAATATTATGAAGTAACTCTTTTGTATTTGAATATATTGCGTAATCTATTGCATTTTTCGGTGTCATCCGATCCTTCAGAAATCATTTTAGTATGCTGATGTGATTCTCAATAAGCAACTGGCATCATTTTAGTAGCTTCTGGAGTTAGATTTTAGTCATTTAAGAAAGGTTGGTTGCTTTAAGTCAACATTTGCAAACCGTTTTTCTTCTACAATGTGATGTATTTTCCTTTGAAATTGGATATGTAATGAGAACAAATATATAGAATGGGAAACGTATGTGTTACATTAATAAAACAAAGAAACTAAATGGACAGTGTGTGGCATAATTGCATGCAGAATGTTATATTTATAGTCATCATACATTGAGCAATAGATTTAGAGAAAAAGCTGAACACTAAACTAATTTGATGTTAAATTTTCTTCATTAATTGCCATTTGCTCTAAACACATTTCAGTTCACAGACAAACAGCAGTAAACTTACCATCGGCTTCAAGGCGCCTTACAGGACCTCAGATTTAAGAAAAGAGGAAACATGGTTTCTTTCGACTGTTTCCACTGATGAAATCATCTTCCTCTTCTCATTCGCCCGTCCATCATCGGTTCTGTAAAAGTAATGATGATTGAATCAAGGCA
Source organism: Puntigrus tetrazona (assembly GCF_018831695.1). Lineage (NCBI taxonomy): Eukaryota > Metazoa > Chordata > Actinopteri > Cypriniformes > Cyprinidae > Puntigrus > Puntigrus tetrazona. The sequence continues at coordinate 15,719,261 of NC_056723.1, forward strand.
GCAGCTGAGGCATCCAGAAAGCACTCGACTATCTGCTCCCTAAGGAGGGAACACGCAGTGCCTCCAGAAAGTATTCACAGCGCTTCACTTTTCCACATTTCGTTATGCTATTACTAAGGTTATGTTATCCCTTATTGCAAAATGAATTAAAGTCATTATTTTCAATTTATTAAAAAAAATACAAAGAGTACATAAGTACTCACACCCTTTGCCGTGACATCAAAATTCAGCTCAAGTCCATCCTGTTTCCTCTGATCATCCTTGAGACGTTTCTACAGCTTGATTGGAGTCCACTTGTGGTACATTTAGTTGATTGGACATGATTTGGAAAGGTGCAGACCTGTCTGTTTAAGGTCCTACAGTTAACGGTGCACGTCAGAGCACAAACCATGAAGTCAAGCAAACTGTAGATCTCTGAGACAGGATTGTGTCAAGATCTAGGGAAAATTTGTGCAGCATTGAAGGTCCAGTGGTGGCCTTCATCATCCGTAAATAGAAGACTGGAACCAGACAGGACCTGAATACCTGGACCTGAGACTGGGCCAAGGGGTCATCTTCCAGCAGCCCACAGTCAAGATAACAAAAGAGTGGCCAGAGAACTGAACATCTCTGGAGACATCTGAATGCTGGGAGAAATTGCCCACAAATAGGTGTACTCAGGGTTGCCAGGATTTCACAAACATAACCCCCACCCAATTGCAACCCAAAACTAGTCCAAAACTAGCTTAATTGTTTTCCGAGGGGGTTGGCTAACACTTTTTTTTAATTCACATTATAGGGGCTAAACATCATGTTATTGGGGTCCCTTAAACCCACGGACACCAAAATTAACCGGCTCCAACAGTGTTAAAGTAGCCCGCGGGAAAACCTTGGACTTGGCAACACTGATCGCACTCAAGTTTCTGTCTCCACTTCCGAAGAAACAGTAGTTTTGCATATTTATTCACAGTGGGTGAAAACTCAAGTCACTTCAGGAGCTGTTTATTGTACTTAGTGGCAGGTCGCCCCCTCATGGTCACATGACCTCACAAACACTACTTGATTCCCGCTTACAGACGCTTTTTGTTGCAGAATAAATTAATGAAAATATTAATTAAAAAAAACAAAAACTTGAGTTAGGTTTGATTTTGATTCTATTATAACTCGAAACCGCATCCACTTCAGATGCCAACGTAAAGTGTGATATCACTGTCGAATCGAAATAGAATAATTAACGCACCGGACTTCTATATAACGTCAGACTGACGTTGGACATGACGTCAGACACGTTGCATTTCGGTTTAAAATGAAAATCGGGTTGACGTCACGTTGACTTGACGTTTGCTTTAGTTACACAACCTAAAAACAAATAATATCAACGTCAGCTGACGTCTGTATTGGACGTCAGTTTAACGTTGACATTAGACGTTGAGTTTACGTTTAATTTTATTCACCTGACGTGTGACGTCGCACCCCAAACGTAACCAAATATCAACGTCATACGACTGCTGGGAAGTAAAACTTTTTTATTTATTTTTTTTATTTCAATAATTCATTACAAACTATTATTCGTCGTTGTTTTTAATCAGCTGTCTAAAACCTATTTAGACTTAATAACGACCATCGGATGATTTTCGCTCACGCTTTATCACACTGGCTATGATGGGAATAGCAAACATTCAATATTTAATGCTCGACATAATATGAACATATACTGAGCCAGCTATGCACATTTTCAGTAGTCATGCGCGTCTTTGAATGAAAAAAAAAACATACTTGACTAATAACAAGAATACTAATACTAAAACTGAACTAGTATCATTGCGTGCATACTGCATGGCGCTCAAAGCAAACATATCGGATATACTGTTCTATCAAATTCAGTTATGTATCATGCATAAAATATGTATGTTTAGCGCATGAATTATTACCTGCAGCTCCAACCATGACCAGCAGATATCGCCAGAGACTTCAATAACTCTCCATCCATCTCTCTTCTTCGTTTTTAGTCCCTGAAGAGAAGCATGGTACCGGAGGTTAAACACACAAGCTACGCTCCAAGCGTAAGGTGAGTGATTAAGTCACATTTCACTCGACAGATGCTTTCAAGACAGCTCACCAAACACTTGTCCAGTTATTTGACAAACACGAGCCCCGCCTTCAACTGACGCAGACTGCCAAGCGGTCTGATTGGTTAATACAATACTTGTTAAGCCGGTAAAGGGTTTTGATTACACGTATATGTGACCCTGAACCAGCAAAACAGTCATGAGGGTCCATTTTTATTAAATTGAGATTGTATGCAGCATCTGAAAGCTGAATAATTTCCGTGGATGTATGGTTTGTTAGGACTGGACAATATGTGGCCGGTATTTACAACTATATGAAAATCTGGAAATTGAAAAAAGTTGTCCAGATGCTGTCCTCAGCAGTGCATATTACTCATCAAAAAAGTTTGGATATGTTTACATAAAACATCTTCATGGAACATGATCTTTACTTAAACATCCTAATGGTTTTTGGCATTAAAGAAAAAGTTACATTTTGTACTGTTGGCTATTGCCACAAATATACCTGAGCTACTTAAGACTGGTTTTGTGATCCGGTGTCACAGATATCATTATGAATACACATTGTTTCCTTGCATAAATGCATTTGAAGAGTTCATTTGAAATGCAAAGAACCTATTCATTGCTATTAAAGTGACGTTAGAACCTACACATACACATTATCATTTTAGAAAAACGTTTCAAGCCGATCTCGGTAGGCTTTGCGTTTACACGCTTCATTTGCACGTGTTTAGGGCTTGATAAATTAATTTCCATGACAGATTTGATGATGGTGATGACTACCGCGGGTAGTCTTTCTTTCTTTTAGTAACAATTTGGTGAAATTTGGCATGGGTCGTAAAATGAGGTGCACTTTTCATGGTGTAGCCTATAAATCAGGGCCATATATCTACTTCAGCCTCTTTGATATGTTTGTCTTGGATTTGTTTCGACCCCATGACTTGTTAGCAGTGCTGCCATTTGAAACTGATCTTGACATAATCATTGCTTTGACCTCAACTTTTGGTTTCTTAAGCATTCTTGATATCGCCGTTACCTTTAAAATAGTTTTTTCGGTAAAATACTGATAGAAACTAAACTGCATAAACCTCAGTAATGACAAAACTAAAGGATACGATTAAAAAAAGCCAGAATACAGATAAAAAAACAAAACGGCGTCAGTTTCATACTTAAATATTTTAAAATAACTGCCTAGTTTAGTCATACATGCCTTGGACAAATGCATCTTTTTCACTTATATTATAGCACTCATATTACCCCTCTTAACTTGTTAGAAAATTTATGCTTGCATACATAAATTTTGAGCAAATGCAAGCCAAGTGAAATCATAGCCCAGATAAGCTCCTCGCAGTAGGATTCGGTTTCTAAGTGTCAAATCATCACTTCATAAGTCATCGAGCAACATGCGAGCCGTACCGAACAGGACCACATTTATTCTATATAATGTAAATGAGAGATCAGTTTATTGCATTCATAATTCAGCTATTAAAAATGGTGTTACGTATTAAAGTAGCTTTCACAATGACATGTTAAGCAATGCCACTAAGCTGTATCCGATCGCTTCAAATCCAAACACAATTGCAGTGCGCACATTTTCATGACATTTACAATTGCAATAATAAAGGACTTTTATTATTGCGGAATTAGTATTTGCGTCGTCACAGGCCTAACCGCTGCTGCGGCAAACAATTTGACGCTTTATAAATAAACTTGCTCACATTCTCAATAGCGTTAAATAGATTAATAGTGGAATTACAGGTTTAATCCGGAAAGCAGGTGTTCGAAGGTAGATCCAGTAAAGAAAGAGTGCGTTAAATCCTTCGGGTCCAAGGTAAGATCGAAGGGGAGTCAACCGAGAGGGGCTCACCAGCTATAGAAGAGCCGGCGAGCAAGATTCACATGCTGTTGACAGGCAATGAGGGTTTTTAATGGCATTCTTTGATGGCTCAGCAAAACCTCGGATATCTCTTTAAGGAACACTGCTGTGTTGCTAAGACCAGTGGATCAGAGCACACAGATGAAATTCACACCACAAATACTTTCCATGTTCCCTTCTTAAAAATAACTTAACCTTTCAAGACGTCTTTCTTATTATTTGCTTATTTAATTAATTGGTGTTTTTAAAGAGATTCTAGTTGAAGTGCCTACTTAGAGTTGTGAAACTTAAAGGAGAAACATAATAGAGTTTGAGATGAAGGAATGCACCAGCAAATGCACACCAGGGCGATGTTGTGGGTCTTGGTTCTACTCACCCAATGATCCGTCAAGACGACTTCGTTCTGCAAGAATTAGAAAATATTCTAATTATATTTGAAGCGCATGCTGAACACTAATCTTGTAAAGACACAAAAAAGAGGAATCTTACCTTGAAGAGGAAAACGGGCACTTGATTTAGATTTGAAGTTACACTGAATTATGGAATTTGCGTGTGAAGTCATTTCATAACAGTGGCGAATTTCAAAGTGAAATGGGATATTCAATGTGGAAAAAAAAATGTTGGGCGGGTAAGTGAGATATAAAAAGTCGTATCAGGTGGTTTGAGCGACTGAAAAAATAGGCGCCAAGCGAGAAAGTCATTTAACGCCAACAAATTGATCAGAGTAAGACCAAGAATGTCTATTAAGAACGTAAATAAAGTTGATGTTTATTCCTTGTTCACTTTAAGCAATTCAAATTCATAAATATGTTTTATATGATTTTGATGTACCATTTCTATGGTAATGCAACGCAGAATTTCTTATGTTTTCTAAAGCATGATAGGGAATAAGGCAACAAAGAAGGCTTTTTGTGACAAAGGTCTGAACTCTTGTTATAATGTAGATTTTTTTTAGGTGAACTCTTGTTATAAATTAATCTGTTACATTTCCTAGTTATTTTCTTTTACAGAAAAGTAAAAAAAATTCAATTTGGGAGTCTTTCCAGCGATATAGAGTTTGTAATGATTAGATTCAACATAGTGAAGCAAACTTAGGTCTCAGATGACAGTTAAGGTTTTATGTTTTAAAAAAGCAGGAAGCAACAATTAATACAGTTGGGTTATTTATTTAGAAAAAACATAATTTTGACAAGCTGTATAGAATTACAAATTAAACACTTCGTTGTTCAAGAGAACAATTCAATTATTGACTGGCATTTTTATGGATTATAAACTGAAACCTTTAAGTTGTACATTTTATCCAGATCCAAGCCAATAAAAAGATCATGGTGGGATACTCATCATCATCATCATCATCATCATCAAGCTTCAGATTCAAACATCTTCTTCCTGCCGCCCATACCAGCCTTATCCTCAATGTTCTTACGCCAGTCACCAACATCACGCAGTTCTTTATCCTGTGAATGAAGGCGAGATTTTCAGCTTTTGCATCCTAGAAGATCTTGAACTTGGCATGTACAAAATTTGGTCATCTCACCTCCTCTTTGACCTCCTTCTTGACTTGTTTCAGGTTGGCTCTCAGGTCCATGGAGACCTTGTGCTTGGATCCCAACAGAGCTTGGAGCATGGCGTCAGCCGACATGCGCACTTTCTTTAAAGGTGGCTTCTTGAACTTGCCCTTCAGGTCGACAATCTTGATGTTTAGGTCTTTAACCTAAATAGCACAAAAAGAGTCTAAAGAGCACCTTTTTCCTGGACTACATAGAAGGAGATGTGAAACATATTACCTCATTGACAACCATGATGGCTTTATGCTCTAAAACGTATCTCTCCTCATCGATAACTTCGATTTTTTCATGTAACTCTTTGCAGAGCTCCTGATGAAAGAATTGCATACTTTAGCATTGAATTTCCAAACCTTTCCAACTTCTTGTTGTAGTAATAACTGAATCTGACCTGTAGTTCTTGTTTGGAGCTCGGGTATGACAACATAGGGCAATGTTCCTCCATGTATCTCTTCCTTTCCTCTTTCTTCTCAATGTCCTCTGCTTCTAGTAGATCTTTTGCAACCTGGAGCATCATGCTCTACAAGAAAACGTGATTCATTAAGTACTTTCTTAATAAGTATCACTGTTTGATGTTGGATTGGTTCAATAAGGTACAAGCTCTTACCTTCAGGCTGTGTTTTTTACTGCTAGACATTCGTTTTCTAAACAAGAAGAGAGATAAAGAGATTAGGATATTTCTCTGTTGTGCTAACATGTTTAGATTATACTTTATTAGGACTGATGTACAAAGGCAGCACATCACTGATACTTCTCAAGCATTCTAGTTAATATTTCTTTTCAACGTGAAACCAAAGTCTTTCTTGCATCCATTTTACTATATAGTCATCCCTACAGTGGTATTCTGTGTGTTGATTATTATACATGGTGTCATGTAAAAAGGATCGCACAAAGTGATGAAATGGCATACTTACTCAGACATTTCCAAGAGTTTATTTGCACCTTTTTGAGAAAGAGAAAAAAAAGAAAACTACATCAGAGCTTTGACACAGTGGGTTATGCATGGTTTCAAAATATATCAGCGCCCTCTACACTATTGTACAGCAGAGTTTAGACACCGAATTAAATCAGTAAAGCTGAAAAAATTAAATAAACAATAGATGATCTAGAGGACCATCCATTTTGGGTGAAAAGCAGTATGCATGTGAACAAATGATTCTATATTTCGAAACTACGTTATTCTTGTCACAAACATAACATAGTTTTAAAATATTTCAGAACGCAATTGAATGCGTAATGCATTCTCAGCATTGCCACAAGGGGCACTATAATACGCATTATCAAAAATTGTCTTTTACGGTCATATTTTACCATCCAGTGGTGGTAGAGTTTGGATCTACAGCATCCCGCCGCTCAGCTCAGCGGCATGTGCTTGAGTTGTATTGTAAACAGTGACATCGTCTATATTAGTTATCAGTTTGAGCCCGAATCAGTTTGAGCAAGCATGGCTATGGTATTTAATGGTTATTAATGGTATTTTTTTGGTTGTTGATGTCTCATACTTTTAGATACTGTTTCTGGTAGGTTTAATGAAACAGCAGCATTATACACTAACTAACACTAAAAAAGTGAAATTGCTATCAACCACCCCTTTAATGGTACATATTAATACCTAAAGGGTGCATGTTATAACTAAATTCTTTTGCACCAGAGAGTTTATAGGAGCTCTGTTATAGGAATTAGCCATCAGGGAGGTCCAATGAGAGCAACATTTTTCCATAGGACCATTTATGACATTTGCACAACCAAATTGATGTGTATTTGTAAGGGCTGTTTGATGCATTTTAATATGGATAGATATTTTTGATTACTTTTGGACCCGCCCGTGTTATACCGCTTGAAAGAGCCAGTACCATTTTTGATATAGCTTTGCATGGATTCGTCGGAAAGAAAAAATCATACACCTAGAATTTTTCGAGGGTGAGTAAAACATGGACTAATTTAAAATTTTGAGTGAACTAACCCTTTAATTCAAGTGATGAATTTTGAATTTGGCAGTAATTATTGTTGAGGACTTCTAACATTTGTTATAAAAATAGATAAATGTAAATGTTACATTTTCAAACTAACTTTCCCAACACTGAGGATAGAGCATGACAATAAAAAGTGCCTGGACTTCGGCATTAGTAGTTCCTATTGTGCTGAGTATAGTAGCTAATTTAGTCCCTGAACAAAGTGTTCCTACAGCTAAAATTACTCCCGGTTTCTGTGGTGTGAACACGCCAAAAAGCAGGTACTTCCACAAAAAGTTATAGGAGCTATGAAAACCTCTGTACCTTTTTTCTGGGAGTGTAACCATTGCATGTGGACGCAATCCAATGGCACCAAATTCATAGACTTTCTGATCGCGTGACCTTTTTGCATCGCCCTTAATATCAAGAGTTATGTAAACTAAAGTCGACCACATGGTTCCCAAGCGTCTTTAACTCATCCGAGAGGATTTTCTCCAGGAGGTCGATGCAATATGATCTCAAGGCCAGTACATCAGCTGTAGACACAGCCCCATACTCAAGCGCATCTCTGAGATGTCAAAGATATGACAACACAGCTCTCCTTTATTCCCTGCTAAACAACCGTCTCAAATGTCTTTCTTAATATACTCCCACTCTGAGAGACAGACTGGACTAACTGGCTAACTGATGACAAACTGATTGACTAATTCAGTACACTTAAATGGACTCTTAATGCCTCAATGACATACTTAGAAAGCTGTGAAGACAACAGTCAGGTCACATTAGGCTATTTGAAGGAGGACTATTCTAAGTAGCCACGGAAGAAGATTGAAGACATGTTCAGCAGAAAACACATGGCAGAATAGATCAAGTAATACAATGGTCTTCTTTGTGTAAAAGTTTGGTAAAAGAACAACTTAGGAACTCTTAAAAGTCAAGACCAATCAGGTCTCAGAAGAAACATATGCACATTCCAGATGTTCCCAAAGGTTTAGCCATTTCAGATCATTACATATATAGAAGATTTTTGTGAATATACAATGTTGTCTTTTAGGTTAAAAAGTATCGCAAATCAGTTTATAAAAGACCATATTTTAAATCAGTAGTTAACAAGAAGATTGTAAAAAGGTGCTGACAGGTCGAGTAAGACATAAGGATTAGTTTCAAATTTATGCTTGTGTTGGTGTTCACTTACCAGTGGTCACTTCAACAGTCAGTATATCAAACCTGACATCAACCTTTAGGTGACCAATCAAAGTGGTTTCTTAGCATTTTATCATGTTGTTTCCAAAATAGAAGACTGATCAGTCCAAAAAACTACTTTTCATTAGTCAGAATCACCACCAATGACCATGCATTATTGTTTAGAGTACCTGAAGCTATTTATACAAATCATTAACAAATCAACTTGGTATAACTGCCTTCAAGACTAGTACAAGAATCTATACATTTATGTTCTCAATAGGTGGGTTTTTGCCATAGTGACTAACAGTAACAACCACCTCCTATAAAAACATTCTCCATCACCTTCATCGTCAATCTAACAAACTACATTTTACAACTTCTAACAAGAATCTACCAAAAATATTAGACACTGAAACAAGGAAACTGCTCTCACCTTTCTAGTAGAACAGGAACGTCGTCTAGAAACAGACGGATGTCAAAACGAGACACGAGCTACGATCGTGTTAACTAGGTATATATTGCATTCTCTGATCTCTCTGTAAATCCATGGTTTCTCTTTATGGAAGCGGATTATCCACCACACCAATGAGCTGACAAGGTCATGAAATACGGCACTATCCCTCCTTCGCTCCACTATCAGTATAAATAACCTGTCCTTCAAGATAGCCATTCTTTTATTTTGAGGATGACTTTCCCACAAAGGTCTTTTGCTTCACAAGCATCTATCTATCCATCTATTAATCTATGGAAGATTGTGTAGATCGTACCTTCAGGATTCTGTGCTCAGCATTCTCCAGTTTCTGGTCAGTTTCTTTCAGGTGCCAGGAAAGCATCACTGTTACCTGTATTTAATCACTAAAAAATAGGTTATCAGCTTTTTTCAGTCATAAACCAAACGGATAATACAACTGACAATAAATACTTACTTTTTCCACAGACTGGTGAAGAAATAATATAAAATAAAAAACTAATGAAACAAAGTGGTTTATGCAACTAAATGAACACAGGACTTCATTCTTGCTTAACCAATTTAATAATAGCGTAAGACTTTGAGACATGGATTGCAAATACACATTTCAATACCAGTGTTGAACGGAAAACTAAGTGATCGTATTTACTTTTGATTGCTTTCTCACATTATTGAATGCGAATGAGCGTGTTTGAAGTACATAAAGAGTTTATCACATCATTTTAGGCCAATTCTAATTCAGCAGCATATTGAACTTAAAAAAATAAACTACAAATTTAAGCCTCGGCTTCAAACATCTTCTTCCTGCCATCCATGCCAGCTTTGTCTTCAACATTCTTACGCCAGTCACCAACATCACGCAGTTCCTTATCCTTTGAAGAGTAAATGAAAGGCATTTGGTCAGTCAGCCAGAAGATGAAGAGTCTTTCCTGTATTTTCCTGTACCTCAAGGAAACGTCATTAGAACAGTGCCATTTATCACCCACCTCCTCTTTGACCTCCTTCTTGACTTGTTTGAGGTTGGCTCTCAGATCCAGAGACACCTTGTGTTTGGAGCCCAGCAGAGCCTGAAGCATGGCGTCAGCCGACATGCGCACCTTCCTCAGAGTCGGCTTCTTAAACTTGCCCTTCAGGTCAATTACTTTGATATTCAGGTCCTCGATCTGGACTCAGAGTGTGAAGGCCATCAGTATAGAAACTAAACACTAATTGGATTGAAATGAAATTTAGATGATATCTTACCTCCTTTGCACTCTTGTTAACTTTCATTTCCAGATCGTATCTCTCCTCATCAATGACGTCAATTTTGTGATGAAGCTCCCTGCAGAGTTCCTATAAATATTATATGTATCTTATTTAACTTAGCTATGCATTTACAATGTTTTCGTTTTGTAGAAGGTGAATGGATTGTTGTTTACCTGTAGTGCCTGTGAGCCTGAAGGTAGAGACAGAGGCTGGCAGGTCTCTGCCATGTATCTCTGCCTCTCCACCTCACTGTCCTTAGCTTCCTGTTCCAGTATACCTTTAGCGATGGAAAGCATCAAGCTCTGCGACACATAAAAGCTGGGTTTTATTGTTGCTAATGAATATCAAAAAAATAGTACTCATTTTAAATTATATAGTACCTTCAGATGATGCTTGCGACTCGACGACATCTTTTTTCTGAGGTGTTTTGGAATCATTAAAATATAGTGTGTTATAGCAGTAACTAATCACCACAAGACACCGCACTTTTTATTTTTGTTACGTCCAATATACAAAAATACACAATTTATGAGAGTTGGGGGATATGCTGCAGAACTTGATTTTGCTTGAGTTGCTGTGTTCCTAGGTCAACAACTTTGATGAATAACCAATCAAATTTGAAGAACCGATTTATAGTTTTGTAAAGTTTTTTTAGTCTGTGTTTGGTGCTTGTACGTCCGTATCATTTATCTATTAATAATTCTGATTTTATGCATAACTCTTGGTTAAGGTTAGGTTTAGGTGTAGCGATACGGTCAAGAATTGTTGGAAACACTTCAAACTCTGCAAAATCAGGTCAAGCGGAAGATGATAATCTATAAAGGGGAAATCAAAATATTTACTCACTCCGACATCTTGGCTGATTTTTGTTTTTGCCCCTGTGGAATAAATTGGACACTTTACAACAGTGATTGACACAGATATGCATAGCTTACTCTTTATTCTTGTATGCTTTAATTTAAAAGAATCTGTATATCTATCTATATATATAGTGCATAGATAGATAATGTACATACTGTATATGCAACAAAACCAATTGTTATCATGTAAATATTTTATAAACTTCTTTTTGTGCACTGGATAACGTTAGTGATAAACACTAGGATGCCTGCAAAATGACAAATAACCAAACTTACCACCAATCATAACTAGTTCAAATAAGTCCATAAGTCCTCTGGTTTAAAGTGAATCATATGCTATTTTTGCGCAGAAAATCTCAAGAGATGCACTGTGCTAAGCCTGTTTTTGGGTGACAATCAAGATCACGACTCCACCTCTATTCCTTTCCTCCCAATCATCTGAAACTGATCTAACATAATGACTCAGATCATGACATTAACTTTTTTTTAATGCAAACCCCTTTCTTGTGAGGTTTGGTTTCCATTAGTTTAAAGGCTGAGCCTAACTTGACTATATGACCAAATTATCAAAATGAACAACAAGGCCCAATGAAACCCAATGAAGTTCAACAATTTACTGATTTATTATATAACATCATTTTAATTACATATTCATATTATATGTGATAAGTTTAAAATTGTATATATTTTTAATATTAATTAAATATTTTAATTTACTTTAAATTCAATTGTATAACATGAATTTTCCTTCTGGGATAAAAACTATTACAATAAATTACAATAGCTGAAAACTAATCAGTTATCGACTCTCTAATTTACTTTGTATCTCAGGATTACTTTCCGAATGTAAATTACAATGCCGGGTCTGAGGTTTGACAATGAGCATCATTGTGATAATGTGAGTAAATATGTAGCAAAGGCCTTTACATTTGAACTATGCTAACCCCACATATTTAAGTCATAGCATCATTGTCTAAATCGCCAAAGAGATCCCTGTGCGTCATTTTAGACCTGTCATCTGAAGCCTAATATTTATTTAAAGATTAAATCTTGACAGCAAGATAAACACTGCCATATCACCTTCCGATCCTAAAAGCCGAATCGGATAGCGTTTCCAAAAAAACAAATCAACGCATTACATTTCATCCACCAAGTGTGCTTTTCAAAATAGCAAAGTGATTTTTCAATAGAAGTTTTCTGCATTCCCAGTAAGGATGCAAAATTGACATGACAAATAAAATTAAACATGATAATTGATTTCTCAACATATCAGTTCAAGTCTGAACTAACAATTTGCAAAGCCTTTCAACGTTTCTGTCACCAACAAATTATATGTACAAAGAAAAAAATAACTAAACAAAACCCAGTTAAAATCTGAGATTCCACAAAGAACAATTGAGTGTTTTTTTCATGCAGCTAGCAATACCAACATAAACAATAGGATAAGCAAAGTGAAAAGAGAGAAAACCGCATCTTACCTCTGAGCTGAGGCAGACACAGCCAGAAGAATGGAGGAAGAATAAGGTCTCTGTGGGCAGCGGGCATCATAAGTTTATATTGTATTCCCCTATGACCAAGGAAATCCCATCTCTCTGTTTATGGTAGTAGATGCATTCAGAGAACCAATAGGCTCTCAAACACCTGAAACACAATATCAAATCCCTCATCTCCACCCCGGACCCCCTGCGTATAAATAACCCCTCTTTAGATTGTGTATATTTTTAATCAAAGTGAAGCCCACACATGAACCTGAGATAATGAATATCAAGACACCAGCAAGCGAAAAAGCTGGGCATTTTTTGAGCTCCACATATACAGTAAAAATGGAAATGTTACATCAAAGCGTTTTTGTGGGTTAGCTGGGTGAATATTATTTTTGCATTGTGAATAATAATAATAATCTAATTATGTGGTTAGGATTCTCCATTGGGCAAATGTCACATACAAAATTAATAATCACATTCCATAATTCAAGTTTGAATATTCACATTCCGTATTAAAATTCCAACCGTCATGACTAGGAATGGAAATGAAAAGAAACTTAGATTCTCTTTAATTTAATTTGAGGAATAAATACTTGGGAAAAAGTAATTCATTCTTATTGTTAACCACAGATTAATTGCTATTCTATGTACCCATAAGAAAGTGCCAGATGTAACACATGGAAAAATAGTCAGACGATATCACTCCAGTATCACCAATAAGTCTATAATAAACAAAAAGACCCATATTGCAAATTTTCCAAAACCTAAATCATAGCAGCATCTTTACCTTCCATTTTCATCTCAGCAAATTAACTGGAAGGAATATCAACTGCAATTTGATCTCTACAAAGCAAAGCCAGGCAGGTCTAAAGAGACGGGAAACACTAATGCTCATTGAGTATGTGAATACATACAGAGCAGCATTTCCAACTGTTCTATTTTTGTTTCCCAACGGCTGGTCTGGTGCTGATGGCTACCTGGGACTCTCAGACCCCAGGCATTCAAATATAGTGGTGTAATTGGTACAGCTGTCAAACAGAGAGCCGGATGAGTCTCTGAAATGTGGCAAATAAGGACCATAATGAGTTTCAGTCAATTTTTAGAATTCGTATGTGGGAATGTTGGGGGGGCGGGTCTCTTCCATTTTTTTTTTTTTTTTTAAAGAATGTCTTGAATTAGTAATGTGTCGAACTCTACCATTACCAATACAATTCATTTAGTCGATTTTAATAACTTAATCCTAATATAAAGGAACAAGTTTTTTATTTTTTGGCTCATTCTTCAAAAACGCCTCTGGCTTGCTTGGTTGGGGACACTTAACTTCTAGTGACTATCGTTGAATTGACTACAGAGACCGTCTCTGCATTTAATAAGAAATTGGTCACTCTCGTCATTATACATCCCTGTCATTATACTGTACAGTGCTTTGATGCAACCTGTGTTGTTAAAAGCGCTATATAAATAAAAATGATTGATTGATTGATTCTCCAACTCCTTCAGTTAATAAGTTGAGTTTTACCATTTTTGAATCCATTCAGCCATTCTCCGGGTCTGGCGATAGGATGTTTAGCATTGCTTAGCATGGATCATTGAATCCAATTAGATCAGTAGCATCGCATTCAAAAATGACCAAAGAGTTTTGATATTTTTCCTATTTAAAATTTGACTCTTCTGTAGTTATATTGTGTACTAAAATGAAAAGTTGCGATATGATTAGGAACTGTATTCCCATTCTAGCTTAATAATCAAGGAAGTTTGGCCACAGCAAGCACAGTGTTAACACACCCCGCCTGTGGAAAATTGTTCCTATTGGCCTAGGTCTTAGTACACAATATGTCTTGTGGTATTGATACACAAAAATGGACTTTGGCGTTTGTTTGGAGTGCATCTGATGCAAAATGTGTTCCTGTGCATATGATATGCATCTACCCCAAAACCTTAATCCAATTTCACGTTTAGCAAATTGCTAGTCCATTTTTGTGCGTAAAAGCAAAGTTTTAAAAGTTTTCTCTCATGAGATCGGGTAGTTTTTTCGGCCTACCCTACCTCTTTGAACTGTAGTACACACACAAAGACATAATTACACATTACCAAAAAAAAAAAGACTGGCCTCACTAAATAAGACACTTATTTCTTGGCTGGAATCATGTAGATCATTTACACGGCACGTTTTGTATTGAAACAAATCATACATGACAAGAAAGTCAGTGCATCAGATTCTCTTTAATATGAACATGTACAAATGCATTTTCTTCAAAAACGTGATACAGAAAATACATTGCCTCACATTATTCTGGTTTCTAACGCATTGAGAATGTTTTCTAGGCCAATAAAGTTAACCTGAGAGTTCATGTTGTTAGACCTTTTACAGGGCAAGATCAACCATCCAAAAATATAGATTTAAATAGGCTAATGAAGAAGAATAAAGCAACAGTAAATGTTCCGTTTGAATCCAAATACAGTTTTGCTAATGTCAGAAGCTAATTGCAGGCCCGTAGAAGAAGGTAATGATCACACTGATTGACGTCACCATCACACTGATTGAAGTACAGGCACTGTTCACTGTGAGCACTGCTATGAAACCTTTACAACGGCGTATTCAGATGAAACTGATCTCTGCCATACATCACAAAATTACACCAACATGGAGCATTTCCTGAACATGTCAAAGCATAAGGACGACATTTTGTCTATACCTGATGAGTGCATACAGTGTGCGCGTGTGAATGTCACAATAATCACACTGGACGAGTTCAAACAAAAGGCACCAAAACTCAGGAGGGTCTTTCTTCACCAAACTGCGCACTAAATATCAAAATAGAAGAATCAATGCTGACAAGCATAAGCCATGTCAAATATAGTTCCCCTTAACACATGTACGTCACCGGGACACATTATATTTGTGTGCAGACATCAGAAAAACAGTAGAATACTACAAACATTCAAATCTATACTAGAAGCAAGCAAAGTGTTGCAATGCGACAAAACTAGACTGATGATATTATAATCAACAACACATTCATTGATTATAATGACAGCCGTCTATGGTCAATGGTCGCTTTCATTGCAAACTAGGTATATACCTCGAAGGGAATATGTTAAAAACTGGAAACTAGCAAATGCTCTTAAATGAAAATGCACGCATTCAAGATGTCTCAGTGACGTACATTTGCTGTCAGGGTTGTTACATTTTTCTAAATGGCTAAAACTAAATACAATAGAAACCATGGAACAACAATCATTATAGATAAGCATAAACATTATCGTAATAAAAATATTTTGATCTATATTCACTGCGCAACATTAAAATCAAACTAAGCCACGTTTCAGCAAAACTTGTGCATTTCCTTGTGGTTAGTGCAATATCAAGCCTTTGCAATTGAGCATTGCTCCACAACTCTGTTTATTCATTTTCCAAATACCAACACTCCATAAAAAGGTATAAAGTGGGCCGGTTTCAATGCTTTACACGATCACAAAATTCACATTGTTTCCAAGCACTGAATTATCTGATCAAACATGTTGAATACATTTAATAAAAGACACTTAGCCTAGTAAATGAAATGTCTCCTCATAGAGGACTACTCTTTCTGTGTAGCTTTCGAACCTGGTTAAACACAGAGAAATATCAACCAACTGTCAAATGAATAAGGAGGCCAACAAAGGTTGTGCTATGTACTGCCAGATTCAATGATTAATCATGATTAGTCCTCAATTTGTCCTCAGCGTGTTTGAGATGTTTAGTTGATATAGTACTCCATTTTGACGTTTCAGCCTCAGTAGTGTTGTTTTCAGCCATAAGACATTGTTTCATCTCCTGAGAGCTCCCACTAACTTCTTCCTCAACATAAACCTGCACAGCATGGCTATGTACCCATGTGAAGAAGAATAAACAGGAGATATATTCCCAGTCAAATCTCATTGTTTAGCAGCTGCACAAAGCATGTTTGTTCTTGTTTCGTTTAGCCAGAAGCAAGACGAATGACTCAAATTCCCAGGCTTTGCTTTGCTAAAATGGCCACAGAACAGCTTAAAGTAAATTTTCACAGTTAGTGCTCATACCATGACATCCAGCTAAGTTAAAACACAAAAAAGCTGCCTTTCACTGTTAACAGAGGAAACAAATGTTCAAAATAAAAGCACAAACTACAAAAAAAAAAAAGAAGTTCCCCAAGGTTCGCTATCAGGTCCAAGCCACTTTCCGGGAGATGGCCTGTTTAAAGCACTCCGGGTCCGTGTTCCCACCTGGTCTCAGAGCTCTTTCGAGACTTACAAGAACGTTCTGATGGGACTCTCGAATGTTGACCGGGTGTTTGGCTCTGAGCAACTCGTACGCAGCAATAAGCCTCATATTTTGTTTGACCATGAGGTACTGAATAATGCAAGTGGGGGCGAGGGAAAAACCATCACGACAATGCACCAGCACTCGCTTCCTCTTCTCCGTGGAGGCATCAATACACTCATTGATGTCATCGAAACAGCGGTGCTTGAGTGCCAGCCCTTCTTGGACCGTGTCTGGAAGGTCACTTATGTCCACTTTGAGCCGAGACCAACTATGCTTGACGCCCCTTGAACAAGTGCAAGGAATGACTCTCAAACAAGTCTCTCCGGGCAGGCTGCTCATGTCGATGATACTGTCGATATTATTGCGGCACAATGTACGTCCGTTATAAGCCGCATTTAGGTTTCCCACATAAATGTAGTCTGTAACCTTCGATATGACAGGTTCTGAGTACTGAAAGTGCTCAGGGACGCTCTGCTTGGGTTCTGGAGTCTCTGGTCCTGTTTTGGCACTGCCGGGACCAGCTCTGCGACTGTAGTTGCGCATTTTCTTAGATCCGGAGCGGGAAGGTGGATTGGAGTCGGACTCAGAGCTGCTGTTCCAAGGTGGGGAGAAGAGTGAAAAGCGACTTGAGGACTTGCTCTTGGTGAGGTGCTCCACCGGGCTGGAGAGACCAGAGCTGGAGGTGGTGGTGGAGCCAGAAGCGCAAAAGAGAGATGCTCTTTCCAGGGAACCCGTGCTGCTAGCTGCTCCAGCACTATGGGCCTGCTCCATCTGATGGACAAAATCTCACGTTAAGACGGGTAACTCAAACTAAAACAAGTAACGAGCAGTTGACTTGAAAGCACTTTCACCTACCTGAGCCTTAAGGTTGTTCTTCCATTCCTGGGTCTCCAGAGCTTTGAAGCGTCCATTGCTGTCAGAGGACACTGAAAGACAAAGGGGCCGATGGGTCCTGGGGGGTAGCTGGGGTGTTAGGGCCATGGCAAGCGGCCGGGTGTCAGGCTGCTCGTTCCTACTCATCAGATCTGGACAAGAACCTTAGATACAGATCAGAGTGGTTGAGGTCAGAACAAGAACAAAAGCAAAAGAATGCGCTTAAAGACAGTTTACTTAGTTTAATAACCTTCGTGTTTGATTTAAAGAGGTCTGTAAGGATGCATTTAAATATGCATCAACAACTGGGTTGTGAGAAAGCAAGACGATTGGATAGATAGAAAGCCAATAAAAATTCAGGATCTTCTAAAACCTGTCCAACAATGCAAAAGTCACTAATCTAGACACTTCTCAGATCACAGAGTAATTATTTTAAAATCAAGTCATTTCAATCATTATTTATCGGTGCACATAATTTAAATGAGTATCGTTTCCCATTATTTCTGCACAGTGAAAATGTACAAAAGCCGTGAGGTTTAAGATGTTCTGTTGACATTCTGGTGATTGTGGGCATTACGAAATCTCCCAATGAAGAACAAGAGCTCCACTTCAGCTGTTCTTAAGTGCTCAACCGGCTGATAGGAAGCTGCCCTTAAGTTTCTCCCTATAAGGCACCTGTCTGTCAGCGAGTGTGTGTGATTCAATGAGGATGCTCATTAATGGAGCTGAGAGTTTGTTTGATCCAGGAAAACACGACTCGGGCATTAATACACCCACATATCTCACTTCAGACAGCCATTCCATCGTTTTATTGTTCCGCCGATTGACTATGTGCATGTTTGTTAACACGACACAGCGCTAAACAGCAAAAATGACTAAATCTGCCCGAGGATTCGTTCAGCTGCAACTAAATTTAAAGTATCTGCATATTAGTGAAAATAAACCACCACCGTCAACAATGCTAAAAGACTCTCATGCAATATTGTCAGTTAATTACATTAATAACATTTCCATACAATGAGTTATTTTAAAGGAATTTGCATATACAAGCACGTACATACAGACACTCTTCAATATGATGGTTTTTTTTGGTAAAGATTTAATTAATTGTAAAAACACTTTCGTTCAATTTACACTTAATCATTTTGCCAAAGGTTTGAACACTAAAAAGTAAAAAACTTGTTAAAAAGTGATATAAACACAGCATATTAATGACATAAAAAAATATTACATAAATTTACATAAACACAGTGCTTACCAGTGGCACATGCTGAACGAGAAATTGGCTGGAGCTGCAAACGATTGCGAATCTTGAGAGAGTTGAGCAGATTTTTTGCAATCATGCCTGAATAAAATAGACCACAAGAAAAAAAAAAGGTTGCCTGAAACAAAATCAAAACCAGCAATAAATAAAGAAAACACAAAAATGGAGGTGGTTTATAGATTATGTCTGCAACAATCATCCAATTAATTCAAATAGGTTCTATAAAATACTGGTTCAAAGGTGTGGCTATTTTTAATTGTATTATTTATAAAAATAAATAAATCAAATTTACAAAAGATGAAAATGCAAATTAAAAAACCCAATAATAATAAAAATGTGTTATTTTACTATAAAAATTTAGAAAGTAGAAAGAAATGATTATAATGAATAAATAATAAATAATAACTAATAATAAAAAAGAATAATTTTCTGTGAAAATCTATAAATGAACAAGACAGTCTGTGTACGTGACACATACTAAATATTAAAACATTTGAAATCACCCATAACATTTCCCATAACTCCCCAGAGACCCATGTGATGCATCGCACTTAATTATTTCATTGAAATACTTGCATTTGTCCTTAATTTGTAAACGGTTACATACATTGGGGTGTCTTGCATGACATTTAATTGTTAATGTTTGCCATTATTTCAGCATTACACATGCTATCTAGACGGTTTGTGGCTGTAATGCATCACTATTGTACTTTTTGTTAACAATTAGTGATTATCAACACACTTTAAGCTGAACTTATTGCCTAAAACTTTGCAGATGTTTACATTTTTACAGTGCTTGCTTTTGTGTTACATTGACACAGATTTAACAACATTAAAAGACATTTCAAAACCGCAGTCCCTTGTTTCCAAAAAGCCAGGTTTGAGGCAAATCTCACCATTTTGTTTGGACTGCTCTTTCTTATCCAGCTGATGAGGTGCCATGATGTCTCTGCTCCATTTTTCCAGCGTTTCCATCTTCCACCCCCTGCAAACAAGCCCAATAACATTTCCATTGCCATTTAACGTTATTTCTCTCCCTGAGTGTTGTTTGCGGTGTGAGGCATGCATATGCTGGTCAGATGTGTGACTGCAGTAAAGGGACAGACGGACACCCCCGCACTCGAGCGTTCCAGGACTTCAGTCTGTTACACAAATGCATGGCGTGATTTCACGATCTAATGCTGCTTTTACGCCGCCGAGCGCAGGCACGGTTATATAAACGCACAGTGAACGGCTCGGGGGGGAAATCATCGTTTACGTCTCATCGGATGTGTTCGTGCAGCTCCATCCGGACCGCGCGCGCGGCAGCCCTGCGTGCACGCGACCCGAAACACCAGCGAGCAACGGACGGGAGACGCGCATGCAAGACATTCAAAACATTGGTGAGCGGACAACACATTAAACATAAGATCGCTTCAACAAACCCCAGCCATTCATCTTTGCAGCGCTCAGCTGAATGAAGCTCACGTGGACAACTGACGTCACGGAAGCGACGAGCTGTGCTTCATGGGAAATGTAGTTGTTTCGACTGAAGCGGGAAGTTGACGAATCGCACCTTGAGGGGAATTTGTCTTGCATTTATATTAAAGTATGAAGGTAAGTGTACGTTTAGTTGCTGATAATGCACCACTATGATGATTGATGAGCGCGAAGCTCGTGTCGAGGTAAATTAACTGGACGAACAAACACGTTTTCGCTTTTTACGTTAATATTGACACGTGTATACATACTCAATATTAGCCCCTTGGGTAATATGAGCTCATAAAAAACTGCAAAAAATGTAACAGCGTAATTATAAACTACATTAGACAGCATATTTATCTAATTTCTAATTTTAGCAACGTGATTCTAGCCTACATTTGATTGTTTAAATGGAGAAATGTGAAAATGTAAATTCTTACAAGAACAAATTTCTGATTAATAAGTTAAAAATGGCAGTTTAAAATGAATATTTTTAGTAAATTATTTATTTGTATTGTTGTATATGTTAATTATTATTATTTGTGCTTCTTAAATGTTGATCTTTTTCACTTTTGATTAAATCTTAATGCTTACAACGTAAATCCTGTACAGATATAAAGTACAATTTTTTTTTAACCTAATATGTTAACGTGAGTCTATAAAATATGTGCAAAATATGAAAACATGATAAATGGTTAAAAATTAAAAGCAGTTTGCTATTCTGTGATTTGTGTGTGTGTTTCTTCATTTCTTTTGACTGTTTAAAAACAGCCTAGGAATAAACTTAGAAATCTAAATGAATATTTACTGTCGTAAAATGTATTTTCCCTTATCACACGATACTGAATGATTATCATATATGACCCTGGACCACAAAAAATCGTAAGTAGCACAGGTATATTTGTAGCAATAGCCAAAAGTACAAAATATGGGCAATAATGATGCATTGCAATCATCAATTTGCAAAAATCAATAGGATATTCAGTGTAGATCATGTTTCATGAAGATGTTTGAGATAAGAAATTTCCTACTGTAAATATATTTTAAACATCATTTTTGATTAGGAATATGCATTGATTCCATTTAGAATTTTCTTAATATTTGCTACACACATATATGTATATGTAGTACGTTTTATATATTTAGTAAACAAAGCACATTGCAAAATAAAGAAACTCTGTCGAATAACCCAAACCTCTTACCTTGTTTTGCTGCTGCTGATGATGCTGGAGATGCTGACTGAAAGCTCTTGTTATCTGTGCTCAGGATAATCACAGACAGCTTCAGGCAGCTTCAAGTCTCCAGGAAACCCCTCCGGATCCTGACGTCACACGCTGCTCTCTAGTAACAGAACTCCACCGGTAACTCCATTCACGATTTCACAGCAAGGCTCCTCGTGCAGAATTGGAAAGCTGCAAAATAACTGTTCAAAACAGAAATGACCCAGCAGCCTTATTATAATTTGAGAGCTAGACGCCAACAAATGCGATCAATAAGTGCATTGATGACGGACGAGGATTTTTCAGGGGCCGCCGATGCGTTTCATGGCCAACAAACGTTATAATAATGAGACCGCTTGGTAACGGACCCTCATAAACGCTGGATAAAATGCGGCCGGTGGGTGGTACAAGGCTTGATTTACATAACAAAGGCTCGGCCTGTGCTCCTTCGCCATTCAGTTGCATATAATCTCTGAATTACTTATGACCTGGTTCTCTCATCTGCCCGTTTTTTCCCCACCTGCTTCAGAGGTGTGGTCTCCTGCCCACAAAGAAATGGAGATGCGAGACTTGCAAATGAGAAGATGTGTTTTATAAAGGTGCTTAAGACCAAATCGGTGGTATCTGGATTACCTTGTATGGTTGTAGCTGAAGTGTACCGTACACGCAAACAATTCTGAGCAATTCGTTCGTTGGATTTCAAGATATATTAGAATGATTCCTGAACGATCGTCATGTGACACTGTAGACTGGAGTAACGATGTTCTGCATCACAGAATATATATATTCAAATATAAGCACATTTTTTAAATTGTAATAATATTATTTCACAATATTACTG